>NW_018108190.1:288837-316657 GCF_000183805.2 Loa loa | reverse complement strand
TTTTAATTTTTTTTTTAATTTTTTTTTAATTTTTAATTTTTTTTTAAAGATTATGAAGCCATTTTGTTGGTGGGCAATTGATTTGGTAGCGGCAACGAAATTTCATTTTTACCAAAACGGCATGTCGCCTTTACTGGAACATAATATATATCTGAGATGCAGTAGAACTGCTTTCGGAATTTATGGTTTCTCATTTATGAATGTTACTACTGATACTTCCTACGTGTTAGTATCTTTTTAAACTTTTCTTCTAAATTCGGATCTAACAAAATTCTTTTGCACCTGTATTTCTCTTGAAGAAGTGATGAAACACAATGTAAATTCCAATTATTCGAAAATACTTAATAATGAACTGGTCCTAACAATTAAAGGGTACTTTAAATCTTTAAACAAATTAAAATTCAAAACAAAACAGTTAAAATATTTAGAAAAAAAAGTCAAATATTGATTAAAACAACGCCAATAATTGAATTTCATAAAATGAAAAGTGTTCAAAGGGTTACAAGAGTTACATATTAAATTATTTTAGCGATTTGAAAGTGAATGAAAATGAAATTAAAATTGAAGAACGGCAAAAAATTCTTGTCGAAGTTATATATTACTGTTGCAGATCATGCGAACATTATGAGGTAAATATACAACAAACGCCAAATAAATCACAAGTCCAATCATTTCTCATGTCCTTGTGAATTTCCCCTGTGACTGGTTCACGTGGATATGACTACGTGGATATGTTCACGTGGATATTGTGACTGGTTCACGTGGATATAACTACGTAGATGTGTTCACCTGGTATGAGTACGTGGATATGTTTATGTGGAGATGACTTTTGTTACATGATTGTTCTTTCTTCCAACCATTTTTTCCTCAACATGCGTAATCTTGTCTGCAACAGTTTTGAATACTGTAGAATAAAACAGATGAAGAAATAATCGAAGATCTTGCTACGGAATTCTACAGGCGTCGTTTCAAGGACTCAACAGGAATATTGCAGAAGGATTCCGGTTACTGCATTAATGTTGATGGTGAAAAAGAAGTAAACTGATCTTCGGATTTTCTAAATAATTTTGAAAAAAGAAAAAGTTGAAATTAGAAATTCATAACTGCCAAATAGTCTTTGGGTGACTAAACTGATTTGCAATTGTTTTTGGGATTCTAAGAGAGATTTAATGTTTAGATGAGTGACTTGTCATGCATGTTTATGCTTGACGTAAATACTCCAGCGAAGGTACATTTTGGCGCAATGCACTGGAACATGATCGACTTGATGAAGCAGTCATCGGAACGTGAAAATGTATGTTTGGTGACGTAGCGGGAATAAAGCAACCAAATGGAGATGATGTAGGAAAGTCTTCCTTTCGTTTTCTACAAATCCCATGATCCCAACTGGTCTAGGTCAAAGGATAAAACATATCGATTTCTTTTTACAAAATTTCATATTTCAATTTTACAAAAACAATGCATTGTAAACAAGAAAAGAAATTTGCATCTTTCTGTTTTCTTCACGTACTGATGTTTTTTTTAATTTTAAATGTTTTCCAAATGTAGTCCCATTTTCCGAAACCTTTCATAAAAACTTTCAGAATTCACTAGTAGCCTTGGCACTTCGAGGTCATTTTTGTGCACCATATAGTGTTTCGCAAATTCCGGATGGTGAATGCATCCGGTACGCATCGATACGGGAATACTTCGTCCTCTGTTGCTGTTATGAAATACCCGAACTTTGTGCATATACAATATCCAATAAATCGATGAGCAACGTGAAAATGAATCGTAAGATATGGGAAGCGAATATCGAAGTTCGCAATTCTCTTGTAGCTAATGAATTGCGTATAAATAGATATGATACGCCAACAAGCTCTTGGACGTATCGGGATTTCATCTACAGTAAACCCACGACGTTTGGTAAGCTCTATTGATAGTGAGACCAAATACCCATTTGTTCACAGTAATTATTTCATCTACGTCAACAGGATTTACTATCGATTGAACAAAATTTTAATTAATGAATATGTTTTTATGATTTTATGAGTGGGTGTGTCTTCTTTGTCTCTTCAATGCTGTCGCAGTGGTCATTTTCAAACTGTAATAGAAGATGGCATACTGCAATGAACAAAATTTTGATTACAGTGTGTAAAATCGTTAAATTCTGCACAACGTCATCCGATTTTAGCTAGGAAATCTTAGGGGTTATCATTAAATGCCATTTATTTTCCAAGCTGACCAAAAAGAAATTTCGACCATTCGTAATGTCCCACTTTGGCACTGTGCTGTTGGTCGGTTCATGGTGTACAGCAGTCGAGGTATTAGTGCTTCTACGGAACTGGACAAACTGAAACGAAACGACCTACCAATCCCTACTCAGTATTGTATCGCTGATTTTTGGATCGAATTCAAGCAAGGCCAAACAAAAAGGTAAGAATTACAGTTTGCGCTACCTTATTTTTCTCCTTTCTATTAATCTTATAGTCATTCTGATGTTATCATCAGTCAATAGAGTCAATCCCTTGCCATTGTGGTAAACGTTACCAGAAATGTCTGTGAAAAGGTTGTATGAAAAATTTTTAATCAGGTCACTGATCAGATCGATTCATCCTAAACCTCAAACGTGATTGATTCATCTGTCTCATTTTGTACAAAAGTGATCTGGCTTGCTTGAAGTTTGTGTTTCATCAGACATTGAAAACTGATATCAGTTTTTGTGAAACAGACGACATTTAGAAGACTGAAATGTATGGCAGATAGATTTTGAATTAGTTTTTGATAAATAAAACAATTCATCTTATATGCTTAAGACAAGGTAAAGTTAATTAACAATAGTTTAAATTTAAAATGTTCATCCCTTGTCGTCACGACCACTTTGTGGCAAATAATTCCTATACAGGAATTCATTTGAGAATTTTAATCAAACTTTTCTTTATATTACACATCAATTATAATTGAGAGCAAACAAGTGACAGTTCAAAACATTTTAGCATATATTTGGATGCAAATGCAGATATAAAAGGCAGATGTAATTCAATTGAAAGCATTTTTTGTCAGCTAGTCGGACCGGGATGTCTCAATGATTTGTTATATGTATCACATGTTCAAGCAAAATATCAGTGCTGTTGTAATCGTGGAAATTTGTGTAATCACTGGGGCAATGGCAATCTTTTCAAAAGCAAATATCAAATTAGTCTAAAACCAGAGGATTTGCAGAAGTTAGATTACTTTGATTTTGTTATTTCGTGTCTTTTTGAAAACTATTTGGAAGTAAATTTGGAATTTTAAATCTGAAGTCTTTACAACATAGTTAAACATATTTAATGTTTGTTTGCAGAAATATTTAAAAAATGAATTTGTAACAATTTCAGTCTTCTTTTTTAAATACATTTGATCAGTAAAAGGCAAAATTCAAATTATAACTAGTTCTAGTCCTAAATTCCTAAGCATATTGGAAGTTATAGCAGATTTTGACCTTTAGCGAAATCTTAATTTTTTTTTCAATACTAATGGTTTTAATAGGAGATTTAAACAACGACTGTGTGATTTCATTGAAATAAAAATCTTAAAAGTTACATTAAGAATCAGTTTTAGTGTTGCATTTCAATGTCACATCAAGGCTATAGCATATTTGACGCAAGTTTTTATGAAAAGCACTAAGGACGATTTATCAAAAAGTAAGTTCAATAACTTACAAAAAGAGGCTTCATGAAGACCAGTCATTGCTAAACTTCCAGAGTTCGAATAAGTGGTAAAGTTTCCACGAAAGGTCATCTTCGATATAAACGCATTTTGTCTTTGCAGTATGTTGGCGATCATTTGATTTCCATTTCGAGCAAGAAATCCTCATGGTTCCTGGAGTTTCGTATCAGCAAGAAATGATTTACCGGGTGGCACGTAAGGAATTCTCTGACCAGTAAGTTTAATTTTTGAAATAGCTCCACATGAAGGTTACCATTCTTCTGAAAGTGTGGGTGGAAAAAAATTTTTCGGAATGTGAATCACCAACCTTAACTAACTGTTTGCTGTTTACTGCAACACGACTGCATGCCTAATATGGCGCACTGCATGATGCTTCAAAAGACTCACTGTCATGTTAAGTCCACTACTAAGTTCGAAATGATTTTTAACATGACTTTTCGAAATTTTGACCAATGGAGATTACTAATGAAATTTTTTTCCTTATGCATTTAAAGCTTCTTTCTTATAGACATTTGGTTTGTGAAATATTGAATGTGTTCCCACTACGACCACAAAATTGTCATCGAAAGGATTATATACATCAGCCTATCACTTATCAATTTTTCAAATGTGAATGTAGACAGCGCATGACATATCTCAGTCTATTGATGGATTTATTTTTCAGTTACCTGTTGAAAGAAAGCGAAACTGTATGAAATCCAAATTCTCACTTATCAGGAGGAAAAGTTATTTAAATTTTAATGAAGTCTTCTGTAAAACTTCTAAACTGACAACTTTTGAATTAAGAAATGTCTAAAAAAATCGAGGATATTGTGTTTTAATACCAAGAACATTTCTGTGACAAGTCGGAATCGTTTTTGCTTTATCTACCAGTTAGTCGAGATGTCAACTCATTTTAAACATATTCAGAAATCCGTGATCTCTTTTCGGACGCTTGGAGTTAACGGAAATATATCCGACATTTCGGAACTATGCAATTGCTTATCACTTCCCAACATTAATTAAGTTACTAGAGCAAAGGATTTTGTCTATTTTAAAAAAAGGGGATATTCTAAGACAGTTAGATCCATTTTTATTCACTCCAAAGAAATTTGACTTTATTCCTCTCTATTTTCAATTTATTTCCCAGTTATCCTGCAGGAAACTTGTGATGAAAATATGGCCAATTATTTCGAACAATACAAAGATACTCTTGTAAGGCCAACTTGCTACGAGGCGTATGATGAAAGTGGGCCATCAACAATTGAATTATATTCAGTTACCCGGACTATTAGTTTTACTGGTGTTTCAATCAGAAGAGTGGTAAGAAGTCATTGTTCCGTTATAGTGTGGAATCCCTTAAGCAAGTTGAAAGTCTTAGTCAAATTTTACTAAATCCCAGAAACTTGAGAAGAAACTTCTCGATGAGATAAACTTCTTCCACTGTATATTCACTGTCATTAATTATCATCAATCACTGATTATTATTGACCTGCTTTTACCTTCAGAAATACCTAAGTATGATTTTACAGCGATAAAAATTTAAAATTTTTTGGATGTCTTACCCTATTTTTCATTTCATTTCTATCAGAATCCAACATAAGAAAGCGAAATCCTTTCACTTTTAGGTGACAAATAGTACTCCGATTTGTGTTACTTTTGTCAGAATTAGCCGCGAAAGCGTTTCGTTTGGTATACACGCATTACGTCCAGCAAAAACAGTCACTAAGGGTCAAGATTCGAGACGTTTTATGAAGCTTGGACGGCGTCAAACTAATGTATTTGTACAACGATGTCAATCAAATTCAACTAAATCATGTAATGGTCAGCCAATATTCATTTCGTTTTACACTAGGTCCCATTTCTACCAAAACTTCAGTTTGATTCTTTTTAAAAAACTTGGAAAGTCATTAGATGTAAGTTTTTTTAGCGGCTTGTTGCCGTGAGAGCTATTCAAGCGAAAATCACAGGAACTGTAAACTTAAAGGCATTTCAATAGTTTTAAGATCAAAACTTCTCTTTTTCAGGTTTCGAAAATTTGATTGAACATTTGTTGCCATTTGCGTTACACCACTATGCAGGTAATAGAGAACCGTCTGGTTACTCGAAATGTTTTATTACAGATGATTTACAGCGAATAAACTGTAAAACGAATTTGGGATGCTTCGATTTTCATTCTTTCGGCGGTGAAAGGCAAGTAAGCTTAGATTTTATAAATGAAAACTAAGCTTATTCACAAATGAACGGGTAAGTTAATGTGAACAAAAATGATGGTAATTAAAAATTTAAACTCTGTGGCTTTGCAAATATTGTAAGCCCTATTTACATAAGTCAAATTTTGAAAGTAATTTCATAAATTGCAATTAACAATTTGGAGCAGTTATCTTTTACCAAAAGCTAACGAAGCTAAGTTAGAAATTCGCGGTACCTTTTTTTAAAAAAAAAGAACGGAAGCTATTAACATTTTGTCTTTACTTCATTATCTTTAAATTAACTAATTAAACCAAACTTGTTTTATTATCTCTAGTATTTCCAAACATCTTCAGATTCGTCTTCAGATGCTGAAAACCTCCTCCTTCCATCTGTTGAACTTAATGTCAAAATCAAAACTTTTTAAGCGTGGATGTATTGATGAAATACCAAGCCTAGTGGAACAAAAGCCTGAATTAGCGGTGCTAAATTATTGTAAATACGTAAAGTTGTGGTATGTTAGATCATATATGTGTAGTGGTATACATCATATCACATATTTTCATGCAAAGATACTCGATGGAGTACTGTGCTGTTGCAAAAGAATTTGTCCATTAAGGTAATAAATCAACTAATTTCCATCTAAACGTTGAACCATTAGGAAAAATGAGAGCTAGAGCTTAGACAAGTGCTCCGTCATTAGTACGACTACCTTCGCATTTACCACAATTTAGATCAATGGGTAAATAATTAATTTGACCTAAAATTAGTCTCAGTATCCAAAATTTGATCGCTTAAATTAGTTTTTCCATGATATGCTTCGATTCATTAATATATTTCAAGTCATCTGAAAAGTGAATTTTCAGCAGTCAAGCTCAATCGCCAACGAATAAGAATATGGGCTTCAGTACTTTTGAATCGATTTTCTGAAAGTTTTTCATCATCCTCTTCATAACACCTTTTTTTTTCATCAATACTTTTGCATATTGTTAACTTTCATACATGCATTATGTCGAAATATTTGATAACCTTAAGTTGGTCCAATATAAACGGAACCTCCTCGTATCATTGTTGGAGTTAAGTATTTTGAGTTATGCAAGGTGTTAATACAGGTAAATGCAGTCCGATAAAAAGTTTGCTTCGAATAAAATTCTAAAATTGAACTGAATAACTGAAGGACCAGCAAGCGTGATCGTCATTTTCAGTCCTGTTTATTATTTCTTTTCCATTTCTAATTCAGAATTGATGAGAGGTCGACCTCTACAGTTGCAGTGCTGCCTTCAAAAGAGGAACCATCCTGACAATGTCGCACTTTCTTGAATACTTCCAGATGCCCTCTTCTAAAAATGACTTTGACTTGAAAATAACTTTTTCATACTCATTTTAATATAACCAGTGGTATTCTGTTTTTTCTTCTTTCCTTTCATATTTGAAACTATTCTACACCTTTATCGTTATCCTTTATATCATCCCAACAAATCCCTAATAGAGCTATCGGTTCCCCGAATGAAAGATAACCTGATTTCTGTAATAGCAAAAGAAATGGAAAATGGCAAAAATAACAATCATTATAATAATTGTGAGAGCGCCCATCCTTTGATGAATTACCTCACTTTTGTGCACCTCAAATGCATTCGTTTCCATCAAATCTTATATGAATTGTCTTCCGGACCTGCAACTCAAACTTCCGGAAACTTTACAAGAAACTATAAAGTGTATGAGTCATCCTCACTTCTGCTATTGCGCGCTTTTGTATATATCCTAGACGGTTGTTTTACAATCCTGGTATTATGCACTCGCCATTACTGGTGAATGATGAAGGTCAAGAACGTGTGGATGACCATGATGACGGTCACGGTACACATAACAGTAGTCTCTTGCTTTCTGAGAGAAGTCAGTTTTTTGGAAAGCATAGTTTAAAAAAATTTCCAGGTCGAGGCGTCCACCTGGTATATTCCGAATATGATTGTGCTCCATCTGAAATCGATGTTGAGGTAATCGAAGGAGCCAAGCAATATTGGTGGCAAAGTTCAAAATCGAGTGAGTGTGGAATTTATCGTTCTAATACGTTACGTTCTTCACATTTTTTCATATATGTGTAATGATTTATAGCAGCTGATGGAATTAATTTCTATTATAATCATGCGCCACATGGGACCAATGATTATTGCTCACCACAGTGTAATGAATTCTTTAATTAACATCTTAATTCTTCGGACAATTATTTACTATGACACTTATAGAAAAAGGAAAAGGAAAGTGGTACAAAAAAATTGCTCAATAATTTACAAAGCTCTAAAAATAGTAATAACAATGGTTAACATGTCACAAAAACAAGGAAACAAATATTGAGATACCAAGACCTGGGTTATCGAAAGGTGATCTCGAAATCGGATTTAGGACAAATCCGATGACTGGCTTATCCATATATTTAATACTTGGTTACCAGCAGCCAGACAACCATAGGAAGTACTACTTATTTGCGTATAAAATACTTGTTTGCTTAGGAAACATTTATTTGAATAGGAGGAACTTATTTGTAATCAGCAATATTTAAGGTGGTAGGGAAGTATGTCTCGTTTATTCCGATTACGATGAGCCATCCTCTGAGACGAGTGTTGAAATGAGCCAATTATTTCGTAATAACAAAACTGACGGTTTGTCTAACATATTATATGAATTGCTCCGGCATAAACCGGAATGTATTGCAAATCTATCTCAAGAAGTCGGTATAGGACCTGTTTAACATGCATAGCTTCACTAATTCATGATTACACCTTGCACTGAATTAATAAATTAAAAAATGCTTTGGCAAAGAGACTGATTTAGAATAAAAATTACAAAATATATAAGAAATCATAAAAAATTGCATTAATTTCCAAAAAGGACCGAACTTTCTTTTTAGGCCGTGAAGTTCGTTTAATTTATTCCGAATATGATGAGCCTCCGTCAGAGACAGATGTTGAATATGATGGACGTCCATGGTGCTCTATTTTTGGTGGGTATTTCTGTCATGTCGATCTTACAAAAGTTTATTCACTTTTCATCTACTGGATCTTTAAGCTAAATTTATGCCAAAAATGCAGTTCTAGTCTATCTTTAGGGAATCCGGCATTTTGGAAAATCCGAGATGAAGGTATGGCCTACTTATTTTGCCTTTTGCATTTCGCAGAATTTTTATTAAGTACTTGTCAGATATTACTGTACGTATTAGCGTAAAACAGTTGCAATCATATAAATACAATAATTTGATATATATTTTTAAAAATTGAATTAGTCATCTATTGGTAATGAGCATAAAAAGATGTTACCTTCAATAGACAAGACCAAGACCAAACTCCTATTGGGATTTACATCGATCCAAAATGAATTATTGTATTAGAAAAGCAATAATCTAAAGATAATATATATATGAATACTGCAAAGGTATTATTTCAGGTCGTGAAACGCATTTAATCTATTCTGATTATACAGAACCGAAATCTGAAGCAGTTATTGAAATTGAATATGACAGCCAATCCAAAATTACGAAATCAAGTAATTATTTCAGAATTATAATCAATTTGCTGTTTTTACCTACGAAAATATTTTTTATGTTATGAAGAGATAAAATGAAAAGATATGAAATTGAAAGTTACAATATGATTTAAAAAGTATTGGTATCACAGGCGATCCAGAAACTCTCGATGAGGAGCTAAGCACAGGTGAGATTATTTTAGCAATCAGATGGACAACATTACTTTAGAATTTCATTAAAATCTAAAGCATTCATTTTTATAAAAGGAGAAAAGGGAAGGAAGAAATTTTAAACTTGCAATAAGGGCATGAATGTTATTTCTAAGAATTCAGAAAACCAATCTAAAGACGTGAAAGAAATTAGTGTGAAAATCAGTAATGTTGGGAGCAGTTTTTAAAAAGCACCAAATGTGTCAGTGATATTGACAGTGAAACAAGTCATGCGCCAAATCCATTCGTTTCATCAGCCTTGAAATAATTTTTAATGTTTTGATATCTCATTGTCCAATAATAAAGTCAGAAACAGAATCTGAAGAAATGATAATAACTTTCTGGGCACTTAATTTTGCGTAATCAATGAGTAATGTTAAGAATTATTTAAGTAGCTTGAGTCAATTCATATTTTAGACTGTCGCTTTCAATGATGCTTACTCAGGTAACACTGTCATACAATTATTATATTAGCCCTATATCTTAGAAAACGAAATATGAAGCAAACTAGAATGCTTTCCAGAAAATGAAAGAGATTATATATTCTACAGGACAAGAAATATCGTGGAGTGCAGATGACATCTCCAGCATTGATACGCATAACACTATTTCGAGCGATATTTATACGCGTAAGATAAGTTCCGTTACTATAAAAATGATGCTGATTAACTGAATTCAAAATAATTTCAAATTTAGGACGTCCACCGAAACTTCGTCCCGTGTACTTTAAAGATTCTCTGGAATTAATTCAACAAAGTAAGCCTTTCCAATATTCAACCTACTCTTCTCACTTTTTAAAATTTTAATTCATCTGCTAAATCCCCTCAAAATTTCAAGAATTGATTGAATGAATAACAATTTCTTTCTTTTTTGCAAACATCTATCACTGCTTTGATAATTTCATCAAGTAATGGAGTAAGTTGAAGGAAACGAAACGATCGATGGTGGATTAGAGCTACTTTCGATAGCTAATAATGGTAAATCACCGCTTTCAGCATTCCTTTGATTGCATAACAGCTGGAATTAGTGGCATCTCTCTAAATTCACTTTTCATCTCTTAAATTCATTCTTTAATTATCATCTCTTAAATTCACTTTATGCGTATATATTGAACACGATTCAAGTTCTGATTCCTGTAGAGAAAGCCGTAATGCCGGCCCAGTATCCTGATAATATGGAACAGTTGCTTGCATTCGCGGATAACAGCAAGTTTGACTCGTACAGTATGGCCTATCTTTGTTTATTCTGCGCAATTAGTCACTTTTCTTCAAGGCAGAAGGAAGACTAAGAACGTAATGCCGTTGTGAGAGTTGTCAACTGTTTAAACCATTTATTTACTTTTTGCGTGCTTCAGGTGTCAATGAGAATTCTGTTCTTGAATATCTTGAAGATCAGGAACTGAACACAGGTACTGTCTGCGTAATCTGAGCTCTGATTTATTCTCCCGAAAATTCTCGAAAACAAATGAAAGCATTCTCTAAGCCCACAATTAATGAAATCAAGAATCCATTTTGAAATTTTGGGACAGATTTGAAATTTAAAATTCCGTTCCACCAATTCATCAAAACACAGTCTGTGAAGTGACAAGACGATAAATAAGGACAGGGAATGCGTGAAGTATTGCCGGCGATGATTGTTGCAGCGAAAAATGATTCATGGATGGTATCAGGAGCTTCGACAAAATGTAATACAGCACTGGGAAGTTCATTTGCAAGTGATCAGGATGTTTCTTCGAATTCCGGTTGATCTTTATCCGTCATACATACCTTTATTCCCAAACCAAAAGGATTATAGGAGCAGCTACACACTGCAACATTATCAATGAGCACTTCGATATTTCACACTTCTTCAAATGACCATTACAAAGAATCATTATCCTGTAAAAAACCCTTATCATCACTTAATGACCACTACTTTCAGCCACTTTCGAATCAATCTGAAAGCCGAGCATCTCTCTCTCCGCATCCAAAATGATTAAATAAAAAATTAAACTTACGTTTCTTTGAACCACTCCTCAAATCACTATTAAAAATGTTGCGTCAACGTACCACTCCCACAATGTTACCCAATACGCCATTTAGCACTCACTTCCGTCATCAACGCACTTCGAGCACGTTTTGAATCGTCCAGTTTGCACAATGACTCCTCACCAACCGACCACTCTCCTAACTTGTGGTTTTGTTCGCGCAAATTACGGTGTGTGACGTATTTTTGGTGGGAAGGGGGGTAGTGATATCGGTGCTGGATGACAGGTACCATATTTCTGATGGTGTGTCGAGATGCATCGAGGTATGCAGGATGAGAAGTTGCTACATTAAGCTCATGCATTTGCACAACTTACGTCAAATTCATATGGCAGAAGACGGGAACACGGAGTGAGATGAATGGGAGGAAGTATATGGTATGAGTGGGAGAATTACCTCCCACTGTACAGAATAGTAATAGATATAAATGCAACATGCAGGGCGACTCATTTATTGTAAATTGTGATTTTCTTGGCATCACTTGCTGATTTATTAAATACAATCAAAATACTGGTAAAGGAAGCAAGAAAGGAAAGAATACAGTTAGAATAGAATAAACTGGGACGAAATAGAATAGAGTAATTGATTCACTCACTCACATAATTCGTATACTTTATTTCTGTTATTCATGTTCACTGTTTATAGGGTAAATGAAGCTCCGCATTGGCTCCGTTTAGACTCTTGTTTGGTTATCCATTCATATAATTTCATTATTAATTCTTAGCCTGAATGACTTCTTTCACTTACTTTGCCGAATTAAATCATTGCATTTTGCCTGCTTTATTCCAGCTATTTCGAGCTGTCCACTTCGGATGTGATGCCATATCTGTTATCATATAGTTAAGCCCAATCAGTTGTTTTTTTATCTAAGAGGAAATCTTTGGCGAATGCTTTACACTTTTTTAATCTTTTGTTTAATCTTTGCTTATATTCAATTTTGTTGCAGGCATGAACCATGATGGATGAGACCCATACGACAGCATAACATCTTCAACAAAAGCCGTCATGGAATCAGGTATTTGATAGGGAATCAAATCACTTATACTTTCCAGTTGTATATTTCAAAAGCAGATTGTGCTTGCATGTCATAGATGAAAAGTATCTGTTAGCTGTTATTTTAAAGGTGGAGATAGATGATTTATTAGATTAATGATAAATCGAATGGTTCCATTGTTGATTGTTTTGTGATTATTAGCACTTTTTTAATAAAGATACATTTATCTGCTTACGAGTTATGGACTTTTTAACAGAGAACAAGGAGAATATGTGGTTGTGAAACGGGGTTGTGATTAATTCATCAAAACAGAAGTTGGTCTGCTATAAAAAGAGTAAACGAAAGGTTAGAAATGACTGAAAGAGTTACTTGAATAGAAGCAGAGGTATGCTTCTGTAAAGCGAATACTCATACAAATGCTTTAAGTCTTTTTTTTTGTAATCTGTACCCTTACCAAAATTGAGTCATCATGAAAAGAATGATTTATTCGCATCGAAAATGAATTTTTCATAAGCCATTTTTCTGCATGCATTGTCTAAAAATCAGCTGGGATGTATCATCTAAGACAGCCTTACGGTTTAAATAGTTTATTTTTCTTTCTTTATTTGAGCTTCTTTGCCTTTTATTAAAATTGTGTTGTTACTATTGTAGTTTTTCTGTATCATCTAGTTCTCCTTCCTGTCCTAATTATATTTCTGATACATTTCTTTTTGAACATGAGCATATTAAATTTTCATTTTTATATTTTTGTTTTTACACTTTCCTTTGCATCACGTTAAAGTAATGCTTACTTAAAAATAACTCCTTAAATTCATATAAAACTGCACTGTTCCATTTATCAACAACCAAAATAGCCAAAAAGTGAGGTGTTTTGGAACTATTTTTGCATTATCTTTTCATCATCAAGTAATAGCTGAGTTATCAAATATCGATAAAACAAAATAGCGTATTGGTTGAAAGATAATGGTGTTATAATTTTTGCATATGTTTGCTACATTGAATTGTGGATAAGTGGATTAATGCAGTTCTTACGTGAAATATATTTGTCAAATAAAAGAGAAACAAATGTGATTTTTAATTTTCTTTATTCATCAAAACTTAATCCTAAGAATTTAAGTAAGGATATTTTTGCTGTTATTCACAAATAAGCATTTTACCACAGCAAAAATATGACACTGCAAGCAATGTTCTTTGCTGTTATTATGAATAAGAACTTGAAATTTTGGGAAGTATGTTAGATATCTGTTGAAAATCTCGTTTTTCCATTGCTTTCATTTTCTTTTTTTTTCTTTTTGTTTTGTTAGCATTTTGGTATTCCCAAGCTCCCGCACATTTTGCTTCATTAATGGTCTGTTATTTTTTCCTTTTGCTTATTTTTTTAATGGTATTAGCGTATTTTCACACATAATTTATTTTTCAAGTAAGTGATACTGATCACGTTCCTGCCATTGTATCAGATGCATAAAATAAGTGCCGCAGCACATTATTTATTCAGATTATTAGCTGTGTAAATTAAAGTTCATTTAATAGGAACATCGCTTGGCAGTAATCGAAGGCATTACTTGAAACGTAGCGATTGTTTTGAATGTGAATCACTGATAATGAGTATCACTGAGCTAAAGGAAAGCCAGGTAAAGGTTTTGCTTTTCATGGTCTGTGAAACATGAGATGTTTCTTCAATGAATAAAGAATTTAGGGAATTTGCGGATCTACACATGTGAGATAGTATAGTTCAACGGCATCTTCATACATCAGTTATGGAAAGGGAACAATTGTGGGGTAGACAAAGTAGATATTGTTTGGCTCCTATTGGACAAAATATCTGATAAGTAAATCATCAGAATACTTTTCTGTGAATCTCCATTTTCAGAGGAATTGTGAAATTACAAGACCTCAGCGAAACAGCTTCCAAACCACATATTTTAAAGATGGTAAAAGGAAAATTGATTATGTTCTAACTTACGAATGTAATGATGATGAGGAAGAATCCAGCAGTGTAAACGATGTGGAAGATGTAGGTGTTGCTTTGAAATGGATCATATTTATTGATTTTGTACTCAGTTTTTGTTTTATTTTCCTAGGTGAGATTTGTTTAATCGTTTAACTCACTGATATATTTTCAGACTTGCAATTTGCCGCATAGATCGGCAGGCATGCTATCACTTACACTTACACGTTAAACCGACATTAATATGTGTTTTGGTCAAGATAATGAGAACTTTTTTTCAAAAATCATCTTTAAAAACCATCTCATATGGTTTACTGTTGTAGAGCGCTTATGCAAGATCGCGAGAGGAGAAGAAAGCGAATAAGCGCCTGCAATACGAAGCAAATTTAAAGAAGCTCGGATTTGAATTAGAGCATGTTGAAGGGAAGGTGTGGTTTCCATAATATAATTTTTAACTTGAAGTCGCAGTGATCAGATAAAGGAATGGTTGGATTCTTTATTCTGAAATTCCGGACATTTACCTCTTACTCTTTGAAAGGATTTCATATCATTTTTCTTGGTTGAAATTTTCATTGCTTAGTATGAGATTGGAAGTGGGGCTACATTTTCACAATTATGTGAGAAATGTTAAGCTTCATTTACTGGGAAATTTTTATCCAAAGAGGAATTTTCGCGGTGTTAGATAAGCAAGTACAATATCTGTAAAAAAACGATTCCTATAAATTAAGCGGTTGCTAATATGTGATTTTTAGTACTGCAAAAGGACTCACTTTGTATTGGTTCATGCACCGTTTTTCCTGCTAATGAAACAAGCTGAAAGTCTCGGTTTAAAAATGCCAGTACTGCAAAGCGATGTGAAAGTTAGTTTATTTTCGTTATACTAAAATTAACATTATGTTGGTTTAGATTGGGATCTAATCTTTATTTGAAGAAGTATGGTTTTAGAAGTGTTTTCTTGTAACTTAAAGCTACAGAAATGAGTAATATCATGAAACTTTTGAATATACTTTCTT
The DNA here is from genome assembly GCF_000183805.2 of Loa loa. Lineage (NCBI taxonomy): Eukaryota > Metazoa > Nematoda > Chromadorea > Rhabditida > Onchocercidae > Loa > Loa loa. Next base: position 301,096 of record NW_018108190.1, on the reverse strand, counting down.
CGTAAACCAGTCCACATCTACATAAGCAATATGAAAAAACCAGATTTATGACAAAATATATAAGGAATTCCTTTGTGTCCATAAAAGGCTCACTTACAATGAACGCTGCAAAATGTTCGTTTCTTTATTTCAGGAACGAACTGTCTTGGAAGGGATATTGGACAAATTTATGAAAAGATTTCGTTTTTTTACATTTGATGAGAAGACAAATGAACGATTAAAAGAACCAAATTATTTTACAGTCCCTTTTGTGGCTGCTCATTTGGAATGGTATGCTTTTTATTTATTATTTAAAATCTGTAATATTAAATTTGCATTAATGAAAGCCTAATTAGCTAGTTGCATTCATACCAAATTAGTTATTGACATAAGAGAATCAAAAATAAGGTTAAAATGGCTGTACGAAATATGTGATTGTGATTGTTGATATATAATTATTTGATATGTATATCTGTGATGTGTGATATATGAATATATGTAATATATAATATACATCATATATGGTATATGATATATACCTTATATATTATATATCACATGAATATAAGATATATGAAACACACATATTTACATACCCTATATCTATGATATATAAATGTGGTATATAAATATGTGATTCAGTAATAAAGGGCGATAATATCGTCGTTTTTGTATTCTATTTTTTGTATGTAATTACGACCTTTTTACCAAATGTATGAACTGTAGGACTTGTTTTACAGTTATGTTGGTCACGAAAATCCAGATACATTCTTTGATAATTCGGAACGAAGTCGGTTAGTATATGATTTGTTGATTCGAACTAAGTATGATACAGATGAAGCTGAAGAATATCGTGTTGGCATACAACGTCTGATCAAGAATGGCACATATACGTCAGCTTTTCCGCTACATGAGGTAACATGGATATATTAGATTGAGATATTTTTATAAGATTTTGGATATTCAGGACTGCGTAGTCTTTTTAATTAGATCTGTTGCAAACTTTTCTTACTTATCATCTTAATGGAAATGACTGGATGGTTGGTATTTTTTATTCCTTATCTTTTATTGATGATTCAACGTTTGCTTCATATGTTAATTTCGTCACTTCTTTAATTTTTCATAGGACTGTGGTTGGAATGAGTATAATGCTGACAGAAATACCGATCGTGAATTTTTGTACTGGAACTGGGCTCGTATTGCAAACATTTACAAGTACCAGCCACTTTCCTTAATAAAGTGTGTCAGTATTCTTTCTTCCATTTCATTTCCTGATTTCCGTAACGGTTAAAGACTGAGCTTATATGCATTACTTCTTCTGTTTTGATTCAGCGGCACAGATTTGCATTTTATAAATCGAAATCGGTTTTAAGTGGAATTCGTCCTTGTTACTACTGCCATTAGGACGAATTTTGTATACGACATTTGAAATGAGATTTAATGGTAAAAAGATTACCACTGCAGAGTTTGAAATATCATGATTTTGGGATCAGTTCTGAGAATTTTGACAGCAGGAAAATCTGTTAGTTTGTTTGTAGGAAATATTTTGGCTCAAAAATTGGATGGTATTTTGCCTGGTTAGGTTACTACACGAAAATTTTAGTACTTGCTTCTATTATCGGCGTTTTATGTTTTGTTTATGGAATATCAACAATTTCAGAGGATGTACCAAGGTCACTTTCATTTCTCTATAAATAAATGCTTATTTTTATTCGTTTTTTTTTCCTCCGTATTAGCTTGTTTCACACATAAACGTTGATCTTTTTCACCAAATTTCCGAAATTATTTTCTTCAGGAGATAGCGCGGGAATAAATACTTTTTGAGGTCTTTCTTATTCATTCAGTAGAATTTTCAGTCCTTCTTATTTTTTATAATTAGTTGGAAGTTAATTTCGATGTCAAAAAAACGAAGTCGCTGTAATTCTAGTTGGTAGGGAAGTTGATTCGATGGTATTAAGAAACAGATTTGAAGACTTACTGGAAAGTGAAAAGATGATAAGCACATGCAATAAGGAACAGAAAAACATTTGTTATGTATAAAGTTAAGTGCCAACATGACTGGAATTTCTGTATTTTTGAATATGGTTAATTTTAGAGCATTTTTTGAATCATTTAAAAACTTTTTGCACCTTGGTTGAATTATAAATTTGGATTTGAGAATTTAAAATTCCTTAGATTCTGGAACTATATTTTTGCTTTTCAGTAATGACATTTGTGGTAGCGATGGAATTGGTGCTGAAGTGATATTATGCCCAACATGTGACAAGTATTGTGATTACACTCGACTTAATTCCAGTTGTATATATTCAAAGGTATTGTCTCTATCCATGTGATTGTTCTAAGAAAAGAAATTCAAAAGGTTTTCCGAAGCAAGTTGCTGAAGCCAAACAAAACATTCATCGCTATTTCTTTTAATTTCTCTTTATACTGTTTGGAAGTGTGCATTATTTATACGTTTGTTTTTTATTGTTTCGTGCTTACATTTTACTGTATTTATAAGGTGTTACTCAGTGATGGCAAAAGTCTTTTCGATTTATACATTTTTATCTATTTGTAATTTGTAATTGAGTTGCAGCTGTCATATGTGTTTGATAATACGTCAACCGTTATATTTGCTGCCATGATGAGTATATTTGCAACATTGTTTCTGGAAGGATGGAAGAGATATCACGCTGAAGTAGCCTGGAAATGGGGCTTGCTTGATTTTGAAGTTGACGAGGTTCTGTACATGTCTTTTTTTGAAAGTTATAGTGAATATTTACATTAGTGGCAAAATTGCAGATTGGGATTCTTAGTAGACTTTTGGCTTAAACACTCCTACAAACTAGTAAATATTTCTGCAGTTCAAATTTAATTACCAGTATTAGACATCGTCACTATAATCGTTCCACTAAATGTTATATTTCAACAAAATCTTTTTTTGTTTGAATCAGCTTTTTTCTTCTTTGTTGTATCTGACGCATTAAATCTCATTCCTGTTTTCTTTATTTATCTTTATAAGAATCGCTGATTGAGTGCACTGATCTCTCTTATCAGTTCACTATGTTTACAAGTGCCATAAGTCCTATCCTTTCTAAAGACATTTTTCAAACTGTTACTTTATTTGGATACTGAATTATTGAATTCAGGAAACAATCAGACCTGAATACCAGTTGCGCGTTAAAAAAGCGAAAACAATGCGAATTAATCCGGTTACACAGCAGTTGGAGCCTTATTTAACATTTACTTATCGATTTCTGCATTTAATTGGATCCGGCGCAACTGTTCTGTTCTTCGTAAGTTTCTTAATAGTTTTAATAATCTGCTTAATTTGTTTCGTCTTACATTTTCATTTTAAGGAAGTGTTAAAATGTGACAGGAATTTTTTGTTGAAGTTTTTATTTTTATTAAAATGAGAAGGGTGATGCAACGTTTCTTATTCTTTTTTCAATTCCTTTGAAGAATACCTGGGCCACCTTTTTTTTCAGCTTTTTCTCGTAATAGCATTTGTTATTGGCATTGTAATTTATCGAATCGTATTTTCTCAAGTTCTTTATCGGGTGGATAAAATGAAACCATATGCAAATCTTCTCACATTCACTACTGCTGCCACATTGAATTTAGCTATCATTTTAGCAATGAGCTATGTATGTTGAATATTTTGTTGATTTATCCAAGATCGTGGAAAGTAATCTGCTTTTTGTGGTTCTTTTCTATCAACGCATACAATGTTTTTTTTCAGAACTTTTGATTTAAACTAAGCAAATATTGGGAGAAAGACATCAATTTCAAATTTTCAATAGCATTCCTGAACTATTTTTCTAAGGTGCGAAACTACCTCAAGGGAAATAACGCTTTAAGGAGAGAAGAACCCTTAAAAGTCATTGAAATTAGAGAGAAATGAAGCTAATTATGTTTTGCGCTTGTTGTGTTTTGTACCTGAGATTCTATTTGCTTCTAGTTCTATTCATATCTGGCGCTGAAATTAACAGATTGGGAATGTCCAAGGACGCAACTTGAATTTGACAACAGTTACACATTTAAAGTTTATTTGTTCCAGTTTATCAACTACTACTCGTCTATCTTTTACATTGCTTTCGTAAAGGGCAAGTATGTTTTGAAATGTTAAATAACTACATAACCAAATCAAGAATGCATCAGTACTATTAGTCTGTTGTGTGATGCGATGCTATTATCTTGTATATTTTTTGTTTCGTAACGGTTTGTTTATCTTTTTATTTACATGTAACGAATGCGTTGTGATTTTTTTTTTGGTTGAAGTATGTCGTGATTAAAAATAATTTTTTCTTGATATTTTTTAGATTAATTTTCTAGCCTACACATCTCCTCTACATCGCTTTCATCACGAGATTAGGTAGTCCTGGCGGTAACGACATATTAAGCAGCTGTTTATACCACGGACGCATTTTCAGTTTATCCACACTGCTCATAATCTGATTTAACATCGTGTTCTAAACGGACAGATTACCTCACTTTTGATTTTTAAGTAGATTTTTTTCCGCATTTGCACTGTTTTGAGATCATTTAGAAGCTTGTCATTCAATCTATTACGACAGACACTTCACCTTATTTTGTGTTGTTTTTTTGATAATCTCGGTTTCTGGTTCATTGTTTTCAAGACTTCACCAGCGTATAGATAGTAGCACGTTGGCGTTGAAAGTTTAGCTTCGTTTTCATAATTGGATGATTTTTCAATACATTTCTTGCTTTATCTAAGGTGTTATATTTCGGCGCTAAAGCTATCATGCATCTTAATCTTCTAGCACTATAAATTAGTCAGCAGACATACTTTAACTGTGGTCGTCGGTAGCAAAAGTAGCAAGCATTTTTTCCTTCATTTTCTCATCGATTAATACCAGGTTAATCACATTCTCTTGATACCCATATTGATATGTAGTGTAACACCAAGGAATTAAGAATATGTTATTAATATAAGCCGCTTTATGAGTGGACCTTTTTAGTTTGTCGAGCGTACCTGGACGACATTATTTCGGTCTTCGGCCAGAAGAATGCGATCCAGCCGGTTGTATGGTTGAGCTTGTAATACAATTGGCAATAATCATGTGCGGTAAACAGTTCTGGAATGGCTTTGTGGAATTTGCATGGCCGTAAGCAATATTTTTTGGATTCTACTACAACTTTATAAGACTCTCTAAATCAGTTACAAATGAAAGTCTTGTTTCGTACCAAACGTTTTTCATTCTTAATTTTGAAAGTCAGCCTGTTTCCAGAGTATTTATGACTTGGTTACGTTCGCTGCGACTACTGGAAACTAAAAAGCAACGAGACGAAAGGACAAAGCATGAATTGATAGATGGTTTGAGTGGTAAGGATGGAATAGCTAGATGGGAACAAGATTATGTACTCAATCCAACATATGAGCAGTTCTTATTTGATGAATATTTGGAAATGGGTCGGTTTTTAATTATAAGTCAACATAATTTCCATATGTTATAATATGCTTTCCTTTAGAAAGAAAATGGACTCTGCGAATGGAATGCACTGTAATTACTCAGCTGCACTTAGTTTATCTAACCCTCCAATGCTTGATTCATGGACAAACTTAGCTAACTCTTTGCGATTCCTGTTGATATGAGAAAAAATAAGTCTTCCATAGAGTTATTCATGATAAAAGTAATTGGCATATTTTCTGGATGTTTTTTTCTCGCGAAAAGGAAATCCTTTTTCAGTGATACAATTTGGCTTTGTGACTCTTTTTGTGTCAGCATTTCCACTAGCGCCACTTTTCGCTTTGGTGAATAATATCTTTGAAATTCGGGTTGATGCATACAAATACGTAGTTGCCACTCGACGACCTGTGCCGGAGCGAGCACGTGATATTGGCATTTGGTTGCCTATTTTAAGCATGATTAGCAGAGCAGCGGTCCTTGTTAATGTATATTTCATTTTTATTTCCATCTCGACCAAAAATCTAAGAGGTATTGTAGAAAAAACGTTAGACAGCTGAAGTCTGCATTGAAACATTTAAATAAAACAGTATACGAACTGATTAAACAGCTGCACGTTCTTTTTACTACGTAGTACAATCTCATCTTTGAAGGCTTGTATCATAGCATTTACAAGCGATTTCATACCCCGTTTTGTTTATCGATTTGTGTATATGCATGATGAATTGTATGGATACGTGAACAACTCGCTCTCCTTTTATGATTCATCTGGAATTGTTGTGAAATGGAGCGAATTCAAGAATGATAACGTTACTATTTGTAGGTTAGTTTATAAAAATTAAGGTAACATTCCTTTTTACTCAAGCTTTCTATTCATTTTAAAAGATATGAGCTTATTTAGTACTTTTGGACAGTCATAAATAAAGTAAGGCTAGCATATTTCTTGCTTACGAAGTTTCTGGAGACCCTTTGATAGTACAAGAATCGTTGGTGAATAACTCGGGTAGTCTTGACGGGTATGTGGCATAAACAAGGAAATAACATTTTATCCACTTTACTAGTCCTATCATGTATTTTGCACTGGAAACTATGAAACTTTATAATTCATCAGGTTCCGTGACTACAGAAACCCACCTTGTACTATTGCTTTGTATGCAAATTGTGATGATGACTATGGTTTCACAATGCAATGGTGGATTGTTTTTACTTTTCGCTTGGCATTTATTCTCATTTTTGAGGCAAGTTCATTTCATGCAACAAAATTGCATAGTTATAATAATTTATTTTGATTTGGGCGAAGTAATGCTTAATTCATAACACATAATTCGGAACAGAATGACTTTCAAGTAAAAACTATAAGATAGTTGTTGGCATCAGTGATTTTTATTCTGTGATATAGCAAAAATTGATAGTAATAACACTAATGTTTCATTCTCCATGTTTCAAGAAAGAATTCCTTTCATTTTTGTTTTAAGTGTCATTGTTCTTTAAAAATGTAAGTGAATGCGTTTTTGGTACAAGCATTTTTTTGACATTTGACAAGGGAATTAGGAGTAGCAGCTTTATCGGACTATTTATGGAATTCCCTCGAATAACGGCATAATTAGGGTAATGAAATAACTGAAAGATGGCGATATTGTTGAAGGAATGATGTGTAGAAGGGAACAAGATTTGTAAATGGGCGTTATTAATTACTTTGAGGAAAGTTTCGAAACGAATTAAATTTCGAACCTTCTCCAGTCTTCATTCCTTTTTTCTTTGTAACGTTAACTCCTTTGTTTGAGAGAGCGATTTATTTTTCAACTTTGCACACTTCAGCAGTCATCTTTTTTAACATTTCCTGATATGAAATTGACATGGTTTTTAGTTTTTGATGCATATTCTAGACGGACTGAGTTCGAACTGATTAAATCGAAATTATTAATGAATATATTTTTTAAGCATTTAGTGGCAATGGTCAAAGCTGTAGTTGCTTATTTGATACCCGATATTCCAGCGAATATTTTCATCCAGCTTCAACGACAGCGTTTCCTTGCGCGACAGGCTCGGATTTCAGATATCACTTCATCAGTCAGCGCTCGGAATGGCTTAGAGAACAATCAAAATAATACAGAAAGAAGGTATATCGTTCTTTATTTATTTCAGTGAAGCAGTGCGTTTTAACGCAATTTCTGCAACGCAAGTTTTTCTGCTGACCACAGTTACAGGCATTATTTTATGGGAAATGCTTTCGCTGTTTACAGCTCGTTCAATGACGGGAAAAGGTGGCAAGTTGTTTGCAGCCGCATCTGAGCAATTGTTTTCTGATGAATTATTTCATTTTACTTAAATATTTTCAGCCAGGTAGACGCTACTCAGAACGAGCTGATCTTCCAACCAGGACAGTTTAAAAACGAGCAAACACCGGTTGAACTGGAAAAGATTATGAGAGATGATTTATGTAGGCGGGCACATTCTCTTCTCTCGCTTCGAAGTCATGGAAGTGGTAGTTTTCATACCTGTCGAAGTTCGGTAGATTCAAACGGGTCTTATACGTAGCTTCAACTGCCAGTCGAAATACTATTTTCCATCTGGCTTTTGAGAAGTGTTTTTTTTTCACTAAGAAAATATCACTTTCCAGATTAAAGAGATAATATTTTATAAATTTATTATGGCTTAGTTTTGAAGAGAAAACCATAGAGTTTGTTGATGTTGTTCTTATTTCAGAACAGTTCCTCATGTTAGCAGTTCGTTAAGCTTTTTTTTTATCTCGTGAGAAAATGGCAATTGATAGCTTAAAGCTTTTTCAGCTTTCTATATATAATATTGTATTTTGTTAGTTTTCTATTTTTGTTATGTTTTCATTATGTTGTTCCGCTCACTTTGTTGTTTTCCGTTTATTCATGCCTTCCCCTTACCTGTTCACTGGTATCCTTAATTGCATAATTAGTCTCTTGAAAATAACATAATATTCGATACACCTTTATTTATTATGTCATTCGATTCATATAATCATACGATTACATAAATTTTGGTGTTATCACCATTCGTTTTTTATAATTTTCACTTTTATTTCTTTGTGGCTTTTGGTGCCATTTCTCCATTATTAAATTCCAGTTTTAATTTTGTTTAATTGGAAACTGTTCAGATCATTGTGCTTTACATTTACACTGTGGCTTCTCCATTAATCGGGTTAATCAAGAAATATTGTTTAAGTTTCTGCTAAACGATAACTTTGTTTTCTCCGCCTCGTTTCTATATTTGTTACGTATTGATATAAGTGCTTTAAAACTTATTGTTTCTGCGTTTCACTCAAGTTATTTTTTAACGCAACCTTAGGAATTATTGGTATAGGGGTTTATTTTATGTGCAGTTTTCACTGGTAATAACCTGGTGTAGTGATCATTAAATTTAGATCAAATACTCGTCAGTAGAACATTTTTGTGTTTGGGATGATAGGTTATTAGGAATTCATATTTTTACTATTTAAAATGGTTAGACAGTGCTTGTGAAGTCAAATCACGTTGATTGGCCGAACAGTCTGGTATTTATGTAAGCAAAATACTTTATTTGATGATGTTGCTGTCAGAAGCTTATCAAATGACCAGAAGTTCCCGCTTGGACTTTGGAAGTTTTACTGCTCATATAAACACAGTTGTTCGTTTAATCGTTGATGTGAATACGTAAAATCTTTAAAATTCATTGATTTATTTGTTCGCGCCAATGTATCGAAATACTTGTTGAGGGAGGTGTACTAATATAACCTAATAAACGAAATGAAGTGGATGAGAATTTCCATTGTTATCAGGACAACTGTACAAGTTGTATCATTCTCATAGCGGAAGAATCTCTTTTATTATTGATTAGTTCTGCTGCAAACAGACATGCAATGGATTCTCATTTTAAAATTCCAAAGTTATAGTGGAGTTTTCAAGCTTAGTTTTTGGTTATCCAATATCGCATCCGTATTTTCTGTTGAAGAGAAACGAAAATGTATTATCAAAATAAAAATAGCCTTTTGAAATGGCTATGCAAGGATTACAATGCGGCTGTACATTATCTGCAGTAAGATGACCAGAAGACAGTACCAATGATTGATCTATCAATTTGTTATTACCCCTCGATTGGAGATCGTACAGATTGGCCAATATCTTGCAATATTGTTGCATATCATTGGTACTGTGAGTTTAGTGGTTAAACTTAATGTTTATAACTGCGTCAAAATCATGTCGGAAACTTGTCGTTTCTTTTTTTTAAAAAGATTCCTTAAAGTGGTTATTTGTTAAGGTCATCATTTTCAAAAGCTAACTAGATTTTATCCAAATAAGTCAATATCGTTCAGGTTTTCTTGCTTCTCCAACCTGTTCTGATTTCTTCACTTCATTTACTTTTTCCTTGTGTTTTGGTTGAACGGATTCGTAAATATCCTTGAACTAACTTAATTGAATCTGTTCGGATGGTATAAATAGGAGAAATATTTAAATGCTAATAGAAACTTTAAAATTTTTATCTTTACCTTAATTTTATTACTTAAGTTTTCCTTTATCTTTGTTGATTTCGTGCCACTAACCTAGTTATATTGTGTTCAAATAAAGCTTTTCTTTAAAAATTAAGCCTACGCGCGTTGATCACTTCTGTACAAAATAAATTTTGTTGAAGAAGCTGGAACAAAATCGATTATAAATGTTGCCAACTGTTGTTTGATGACGAATGAGCAATTCGAGAAGTTTTCATTTCACCCTTCATAGTACCTTAGTCGATTTTCCGCTGAAAAGGTTTTTTTTTTCTGCTTTTTGTTTGTCAACAATAAGGAGCTAAAAAAACCATCGCTGAAAAAATAATGAATTGAATGAAGGGTTAAGATTGCGCAGTTTAATGTGTTGTTTAATCTTACGAATTACTTCTCCACTTGACGTTCATTCTTTATATCTTCAATCCTTGAGATAGTAATCAAAGTAATTAAAATGTTTCTGATCGGGCGCTGGTAGTATGCTATATACAGACAAATACGGCTGTACATCTTGTTAAGCCAAATGTACTGTAGTGAGTATTTTCGGAGAATAAGTACAAGAATAAATACAGGGAATAAATACAAGTAATAAATACAGAGAATAAAGAATAAGAACAGAGAATAATCGGAGAATTAATACAAGTAATTTACGTGTCTTATGGTGGACATTAAGAGTAATATGCCATGCGTATTAAATGCTTGGGAAATGCTGAACCAACGAAACTGGCTATTATTTTGCCATAGTCATTTGAAATGCTGATTCAATAACGATAGTTGAGAAGTATTTTGTATTATTGATTTATCGTGTTTGATTGAAGATCTGGAAGTTTTGAGAGGATATCAAACGTCAAGTGTCGTCTCTTCTCCTTGTCTGCCTATACTTTGATGCATACATATGTATATATATAGCTATAGATAAATAAATAGATGAATGGATGGATGGGTAGATAGTTAAATAAATACACTTACAGATCCTGTGACAATTGATGAATTAAACGACTTGAGCCACTTCAACCACACGCATCCACCTACTCACCCAAATGCACCGTTTCCCTTCTTTGTTTCACTAGTATCAGTAATGCTTCTAGCTAAGCATAAGTTATTGTTGATGAAGAATGCTTTGGATTAAGTATCCCCCCAAAAAGGTGAGAAAAACAGCATGATATGTTTGTTTTAGTGAGGAGAAAAACAAAGACAGATATGTAAACAATGGTATTTGAATGTCTTTTAGTTTGGGATGTTCACGGATGGCACCAAAATGAAACCTTAATTCAATGTCGTGCTTCTCGGCCACTTCATTCATTTATGGATGGTTGCTTTCAATAATTTATTTGTCGGTTCAACTAAACTGGATATAAAAGAACGATTAAACTAATTGGTATCGTCTGATACTTCAATTTCACAAGGACAGATGTTTCACTCCTTTAGTGTTGGAATTGTTTTATGATTTCTTGTTACCGAACTTGGTTACATTCTTCCATTTTTTCATAGGACTCAATTATACGACATTTTAAATTTCATGACAAGATGCTCCAAAGGCCTACGAATTCAATCATCAGAGATATGGAATAGGATTTGATGGGTGTAGTTTGATGAAGCAAGTTCATTCCACATTTCAAAACGTCATTTGACATGCAACACGAAGTGACAGGTAAGTACCTTAGTTGGGTAGCAACTGTTGGAAAAGTCAAAGCCCTTACAAATCATTCAATAATAGTTATACCTCACTAATAAATCTTATTAACCATTTAATGACGAATAAATTGGTTCGGAAGTTTACAACTCACTTAAAATCACAATAATTTGCAATTTGGCTTCAAACATATAAGAATTTAATGTAATCAGTTGATAACTAAAAATTGAAGACTTTGAAATTAATAGTGGACATATTACTGGTAAAAGAAAGTGTGCTAAAATTTAACTTCTACTAATTAATAGTTTACGATGATTGAGTGTGTGTAGTAATCCCAACAGTTAATTTGCCCCAAATTTCACAATTCATCGTGTCGAAATATTTGTTGACATAAAGTTTCCATCTTCTTAGTCACTTTCAATGCGACATTCATGGGTACAACCAGCACTTATTGTTCAATTTTCTATATTCCCTTGATAATAATCGAGCAAGTTAGTCAGTTAGTCAATCAGTCCGAAACTTGTGTGTGTATGTCGTACGGCTTATTTATCTTCAGAACCAGCAATCGGAGTACTGTCCACAACTAACAATGACAAAAGTATTTTCGAAGCTGGACTGAGTGTTGATTCGATTCACAATATTATCACTACAGTTCTATGCGGTGCGGTGAAGGGAGAGACTCATTGTCGATTCCTAATTCATCGTGGAAATTTTATATAAATGCTAAAACGACAATGCTATGATGATGAT
>NW_018108190.1:284151-288661 GCF_000183805.2 Loa loa | reverse complement strand
ATGATGATGATGATGATGATGATGATGATGATGATGATGATGATGATGATGATGATGATGATGATGATGATGATGATGATGATGATGATGATGATGATGATGATGATGATGATGATGATGATGATGATGATGATAATGATAATGATGATGATGACGATGTTGACATTTAAGTATCGAATAACAAATATGCTTATTTATAATTCTTTTTTTTTAGTTTTTCTCTTTACTTCCAAGAAATGAGCTACAAGTATGAAGCTTGAGGATTTACCATTCATTGAGGTATTCGTTTCAGAACATTTGTTTTTGAAAGAATGGGATATATGACACGAAGTAATGATGAGGATCGCACTCTGATGTACAGTATATATATGTTTCGCACAAAATATTTCGCATAAAAGTATTTTCTCGAAACACTTTGACCTCTTTGATGACTGAAATGTCGCTCGTTCTAAATGGAGAATCTCCAATAAGTCTCCGATAAACTGCACAGTTTTTTTGTTGTTTCCTTTTTGATTTCCTGAATTGAAGCTGTTCTTTGATTTTCTGAAGAAGTAAAAGAAAAAAAAGATTAACTCATCAGCAAAACATTTCAACGATTTTTTATTGAGGAGATTTTTTACTATTAAAATTCTACAATAATTAATATCTTACTATTTTTTAGTTGAATGAATTCACTCATTAATTCATCCATTTTTTCTATTTTATATAATTATTATCGTTACCACATATCTTCTTCACTTCATATAGAAGCAAAAATCGCATTTGAAAATATCTCAAATTGCTCATTACAGTTAATACCTTTCATTACCTTTCGTGTTCAGAAATTTCTAAGCAAAGAATAGATTTTGAGATAAGACTATACGTTGCTTGGTCGCCATATTCACCTAGAAAATCTTTTACATAAAGCATATTGATTGCAAGCTCCTAAAGGATGAGATTAATTTCAGGAGTAGAAATATCAAAACTAAATAAGTAAAAAGGAGTAAGTGAAAATGAAAAAATAGAGAATGAAGACTGGAATGGAAAGATGGAAAAAGATTCGTAAATTGAATTTATTGTCAGGATATAGTTAATTAGCATTTTGATGGGACATCAAATAGTAATTCAGGATGGGCAATAGATGTATAAATCGTTGTGTACTGAGAGGGATGTTGCTGATGGTTTTATGAAAAATTCATCACTCTGACAGCAGGTACTATACAATGTGGCATAAAGCATTTTGGCTTTTGGTCAATTATGGGAGAGCAGGCTAATTCCTCTCCGGTTCTGGCTAACCAAATTCACCAAAGGTTAAGCTTCAATCTGAGGACTGTTTTAGGAGTCACCACTCATTACATCATCATTCTCCCTATCCTCCATGAACAATGCATGCGTGATCAGCCTACTCCACCCTCTAAAGTCAATTATCTCAACATATAGACCCACACATCCACACATACATACACGCACAACATTCACTATTTTATTGTGAGTACAGCAATCAAACTAATCTCGACTAGGTGTTCTCAATCATGATTCATTTGGTTTATCCCATAGGGAAGTCGGAACCTTCTCTGCTAATGTGAAGGTCAGTCCAGTTGTCAGTAAGAGAGCATGGAAGGTAAGCACTTTTCGAGAAAGTATTTGGAGCTCAAAAAATATCGTCAAATCTTTTTCATGAACTTTTCGGTTAACCACTTGAAAAGGTAAACAAGAGAGTAAGTGAAGAATTCCTATTTACCCATTTAGAATGATCTGAAGGGATATTTCCTGATGATGGCAAGAAAAAATCAGACAAATTGTTACGTAGAGAAGTAAAATGATGGCTTTCGACAAGAATATACGCTGAATCTTTCCCACTTCTACACAACAGGTGAACTCTATCGACTATTTTCATTGCCTGGTTTGAATCGCTAAACATTTCATCATCGAATTTCAATAGTCACTCAACTGACCACTACATATCTGTCAACGTAATTCAACATAACTGACACATGAAAGATGTACAGATGTATAGTAAGGTATGATAAGAGGTAAGAAAATTGAAAAAAAAAAAAAAAGTGTTGGAGTGGAAGTAATTTGATTGCTGTAAGGAGACTTCATTTTACTTAAGCTTATTTGGATTACTTTTCAACATCGTTTTCTCCTTCATCAACTTGCATTTCTAAGCGTCACAAATACCGTAATCCATAGATAGAAAAATGAGAGATACACTATACATCCACCTACGCATGCACACACACACATACACATATATATATATACACGAAATCATAGATAGATGGATGAGAAGAAAAGAGGAAGGAAAGGAGGGAATGATGAAGTAGTAAGTAATCTACCGGATGCGCTGATTGTCGCAAGGAAGCAGAGGATAGTAGTGGAAGGTGAGGAAGAAGCAGCCTCATAGACCTTCATCGATGATGACAACACCTATCTGCGGGCGGAGTTGGGCAGATGATATGGATAGGTAGGGTGACTGTTCCTCTCTTCCGCCTCCGCCTCCTCCTACGTGCCTGCTTGCCTGCCTGCCTCCCTGGATGGATGGATGGATGGATGGGATGAGTCTTACTTCATCCAGTCCATTCACAAAACTGCGCCGTCATCAGCCAGTCGTGACCGCCTCTCCCCACGTATCATCATTGTCTATCTATTTCTCGCTCCTCTGCAACGCGTCCCAGTCATAACCTCACTTACAGTATACCATAAGTGATGTTAATTTACGATGTTAAGGTGGAACAAATGCAAAGTCCTGAAAAGTTAACGTCATCTTTGCAGGTCACATATCTTCAATAGTTGAAATTCTTCTTCTGAAATGAAAGCTTGGTTGTGAATTTTTTAAGAAGCTACTACTTTTGCTTTGGTACACTTTGATCCTTGCCTTCTTTATCTAAGAGGAATCATAACTTGACCCTTGAACTTTTCCCCATACACTACTACAATCTGACTTTCAAATTAACTGGCCAATGATACCATGAGTTGTTCCATCTAACATGAATTTATTCCAACGTTTTGTCATTGCACAATTTCAATCGTATCAAATTTATTAACTTCCGATTTGTTCATAATCTTGGAGAACTTAAATTTCTTAGTTTTACGATGAATCATTGTTGTCATTTGTTTTGTTGTCACCCGTAGGAAACAAGCAATTTTTTAGATTTCACGATGCTATATAAGTATTCCTGATTTCTGAATTTAAAAGAATCCAAAAGAATACAGTTTGACACTTTCTGGACTTTGTCATGTCGATTCCATAAAGTTTCATCTCTTTTTGTTGATTATAAATTCATCGTTTCGCAGGAACTATCACGAAATGAGCTTGGATGCGAATTTTTTACGGTTAGTAGAAGTTCGGCAAAATGATGATCATACGAGTTCGTTGTGGACAAGAGGAAAACTTGAGCCTGGTTTACTGATTGGTGTCCTTGACAAGGTTATTTTTTAGGCCCTACAATTTCATGCATTTATTCAAAGTGCATACTTTCTAATAATATTTCTACTGATTAATCACTGCTCTTTTTTAACCAGTTAGTTAAGTACATGCTCAGTATTACTGATACTACCAGTAAACAAAACGTAGATGAATCACTCTATAAGCTACGATTGGAAACAGAACCATTAAATCTCAATCGTTTTGAAAGATTTAATAATGAAATGATAAGTTGGCAATGATAGAAAAGTGGAAAAATTTAGTTGAGAATCAACATTAAGTGTGGAGAATTACGTAATGGATCCACATTTTAACTTGGCTATAACATTGCTTAACAGCCATTCTGGATTTTGGAACTAGTTTTAAATAACATTTTAAAGTGCCATCCAACACAAATAACATTTTCAGTCATATCCACATTTACTTGACATAAATACCTAAAGATTCAACAATGTGACTTCAGTCCTCAGGGGTACCTATCGATATTTTCTGGTGTCATATCAGAAATTCAAAATTCGTTTAGTACAAATTTCAATCTGAATTGTATTTTTCCAAGCTTTAATGAATTTGAAATGTTTTGAATTAATAATTTGCATGTCATCCTACTTACAGTTAATATTGATCTTTGGCGATCTGCTGGAAGTCTTATCTTCCCTAGCATTCTTCTAGTGTGGATTTTTTTTTCAAACTAATTATGAAATTAATCATTCTTAACTACTTCCTCCAACGATGATCACAAACAGATTATGCAAATTTCTTTCCTGTCCTCATGCCCAGAATTGTCTATGGTAATGTTAAAAAAAATGTCTCATAATCAATCAGTGGAATGCGTAATATAGCAGCTGTTCGCCACCCACACCGTTTTTGGATTTTATTCCGCATTCCGAGGTGCTTCGAATGGTAGGAAGGAACATTTACCTTCTCCTCTCTGCGCTCCTCATTTGGGAACGAACCTACATTTTACTATTGTTATGACATATTAACATGCATAAATTATAATACTGCTGCTTATTGAAAAGACCACCCATATAAGCGATCTTTTTCCTGTACCATCCACCACTTCATCAACAATATCTCTTAAAANAACTAATGAATGAATGAATT
>NW_018108190.1:238864-283873 GCF_000183805.2 Loa loa | reverse complement strand
TACTACTATATATATATATATATATATATATATATATATATATATATATATATATATATATATATATATATATATATATATATATATATATATATATATGTATATTGAACTTAAAAGCATGCAAGCTGATGAAATTTAATTTTTCATTAAACCAAATCTTTTAACCCGTTCATTACTTTCATGATTTTATATTTGTGCTTTGAAGCTTTGTAATGCTCCAAAGAGCTAAGAAGGGATAGTCATAGTCTCAATTAAAAAGTTCTCTGATTTGATATCGCATAACTTCTGTATGTGAAACTTCAAAAGGATATTTGAAATGTTATAACTACGTTTTCGCTATGTACTTTTCATTACCTATTCCACCATATAAAATCCCTTGAAAGCCATGCAAATATTGCGCATTTTGCAAGCTGCAATTTAGCTTTTCCTGCTTAGAAGGGATATGCTGCAACTCAATAATTGGTATATAACATGGGATAATCTGTTTGCTGCCATTTAGTGGTTCGCTTGCAAATCAATCAACCATTCGGTAATTACGCACACATCCTTGGCATCTTTTCTGGGCATATTTGGAGTCCACTGTATGCAATAAGTCTCGTTCGTTTCATCAAATTTTTTCTGAGAATTAAATGAAAGGTCTAGGAAACGAACGAATGTCAAGTTTTAAGTAAGCTATCACGTTTTCACTTTTTAATTCACCGAATCATTTGGTATGTATCCAGTTCAACTGACATACCAGTTTACGGTAGTATTTTTCTCTTACAGACTTGATTAGTTGTTAATTTTCAAATTAAAATGCAAAATTGTCATAAAAATTTTGAGCATTCGTTACTAGCTCTTTAATGATGGCTGGACGCATAATTGCTGTTTATTCGTTTTCTAGTATTGATGTGCATGATGATAAGGAGATAGATGCATGTGGGTACGGTAAGTACATTTGATGACAACAAGGAAGGAACGAAAATGTCGAAGAGATGTCATAGGCTACTGAGCGCAAAAAGAACTAACTCTTTATCCGACCAATTTCATAATAAGATGGCAACAAGAAGAAGAGGGAGGAGGGACAACAGAAGAGTTAGAGCATGACATGACAGGATACCTCCGTGAAGGGGACCGAAGAAGAAAGCCGCCGTTGTCACTGCTCTTTTTCGTTGTCTTTCGAAGCAAGTCATGATTCTTTCCAATACTTGTCTTCAGGAGTCCGCTATACATATTACTCTATGAGGCTATTATACTTGTGCTTAGGCTCGTTGAGTTGCCAAAGCTTATAGAAGCCTGTTTGGGAGGGGAATGATATGCTGTAGGTAAAGAGGCCTAGAAATGCGATGTATTGATGCAATGCCTGAAAAGGCTCACAACAGAATAATAAGACGGGCCCAACTCAACCATATATAACAGCTACCTTGGAGATAAGCGCAGAAATAGACATGAAATGGCGAATTTAACTATGAATTGAAACAGTTATAAAAGAGAGCAATCAAAGGTAATTACTTCATCAACACTGCACCAGTCATTAACATGCATCATAATCATCACTTTGCTTATATCACTATTCTCATCATTATTATAATGACTTATTAACATTGTTATCAAACTCCTATCATCTTTAGCATTATTTCAATCAGTTCACATTGCAGTTGCTTTGAAAATATCTTAATCCATTTATATTACACATTATTTATGCCAACAACTAATCATCAGTTGAGCTAATGACTCTTAGAAGCTTTGTAGATTAATAACGCTCATTTCACGGTTCATATTCCAATGCATGGCGAGAAATTATTCCTTTGAATAGCTATTCATTATATTACTGAAAGCTTCCTTGAAACCACAACTGTATACAAACATGAGTTTATTAAATGTACCTTCAGTAAATTTACTCCATAAACTGTTAGTCATGAAGACAGAAAGAATGAAAGACTCTGTCATCACCTTCTTTATAAGGTCGAGACCATAAGAGTATTTAACAATCGATGACTTAGATGCTATGTGTGATTAAAAACTGGAATAATCACTCTTAATGATTCATATTTGATATGATCATCATACTACATAGCTGTGATTTCAAAAATGCGCAAATTATCAATAGTTTATGGAACAGAGAAGCTAACAAATTAGAGTATATTTTAGCACAGAAAAGAACGAATAAAATATAAAAATTGGTGGTATTCATAATTTATTATAACCAAGAAAAAGTAAAAGCAAAAGTTTGTAATGTTTGATGTAACTAAAATCGTTGAGATACGGTATGCCTAAACAATTTCATTTTATTTTTTCAGAAATTGCTTAAGCATGAAAAATTTTTACAAGGAAATTAAGAGCAGACATGAGGAATCTTTTATCTTAAAATACAACAAAAACCACTCATTTCAGGGAGGAGAAAATGATGCCAATGCGTTGTTGTTACTCAATTTGATCCGTCCATTGTCAAATTCTGAAAATAATTTCAACATACTGGTGCGATCAGTTCACCAAAAAGTTAGATCTTTTAAAATTATTGTTAAGAAAGAAAACATTCTTTTAATTATGTCTGCTTAATCAATTTTACATTTGTAAAAGTAGTGAAAGAGACGAATGAAGATAGAAAAAAGTTGTTTTTGTCGGGAAGACTTCAATTCCCGAGCCTTGGGTAAGTTTTATTGGGAATCGAATCCTTCTACCAAAACTAACTAAATCATTAAGTTTCTTCCAAGCATCAGGCAACTTCTGATAACAATTTAGGATTCAGTCAATAGCTTTAAACAAACAAATGAAATTTACCCTCCAAAAACTAAAAGGTTGCATCAGAATCAATAGAGGGAATAACGAAGGTATTGAATAAGAAGCGATAAATTAATCTTTTTTTTTTTTGTTTTGTTGGATAAATAACATTTGATCTGCTAAAAAAAAGTAAGAATTTAAGGAAATTATATTCTTAGATCCCTATCACAAGCGATAGCATCAAAAGAAATGATAATAATAGAATGATAGACCCGACTTGTTAGTGGTGACCTTTATATCTTAGTGCCATCCTATTTTCTGTTTCCCGATGATATGGGTAAAGTGCATGCAACATCTTAATTAGTGGTGATGCAACAGTAAAGCATTTCTAATGAGTTGAATGATTGAATGGTTCAAACCTATCGGCATCTTTATTTCATCTACAAATATCTTTATGAAAAATAATTTTATCTCCTGTCAGGACTACAATATTTGCTTATTAATATACCTTAAATTATTTATTGGCTTAATTTTACCAAGTAAATTTTGTCAAATTGATTAATTGATTATGCAGGAGGAATTATAAAAAAAAAAGAAAAAAGTTATAATTTTGGTCATTGCGTAAAACCGGTATGGAGAAAAGTGGTTGGAAAAGATGAACAGGGAACAATAGTGGAAGTGAAATATAGTGAACCATTTTCGAGTGAAAAAACGAGAAAATTCGAAGACTTAAGAGAAACTGATCCGTTTTCAGTTAACATAATAACATAATTTAAAAAAAAAGCTGATAAAGAGTTCGGGGAGATACTATTAATAAATAACTTAGTAACTCAATCCATCCCGATTTATTTGACCGGTTCATTCGATTTGTTCGATCACTATTTGATCGCTCAACTCCGGTCGAGATCCGTCCAAAACTCATGTTTCACCAAGAAATACTCGGTTACTTGATCATAGATATGTTTTGTGTATATGTTTCTATAATCTTTTATACATACATAAGGGAGGCAAAGACGGGCATGTTGCTCCATTAATGAATTGTCAATATGAGACATAAAATGAGTCAGTCTATTCAAGGAGATAAGGAGATTGGTGAGGAAGGGATGAAGTAGGAGCAGGTTGCTTGGATTCCCAGGTGAGCAATCATCTGCATCTCAGAATCCAACAGTTCTTTGATGGGCAAGGGAAACGTTCACCCTAATTCGAAAAGCACCTGTCCTGCGATGACCTTCTCGAAAGCCTTCCTTCCTTTGCAAAGGAAAGAAAAGGAAACCTTCTTCCTGCCCTTATCCAAATGATCACTCTCCCTTCTTAACGAGCAAGCAGCAACATATGTCTTCCGCTTCATTGCAAACAATGTAATTAATTGTTCTATCAGATAAGGTAAGGTTACCGAAAAGAAACACCAATCATCATCATTAGCTTCCTTCTCCTCCCCCTCCCATACACCGTAATAGCATTCTGCTGACAGATTTCCTTTCTTTCAGTTCATCCGGAATTCTTCAAGGGAAAGCTCCCTCTGTTCATCCATTTCGGTTTTTTCATCCATCGTTCTCTCTCAAAAACATAGGCCTAATTCATCAACCAATCAAATAAATCTAAGATCGAAAAAAAAGCTGAAAATTAATCCTTGTCGATGACGATGCAAAAAGTAAGCGAAATCAAAAGTGTGGTTTCAAACGCTTCCTATATAACTTACCTGAGAATAATTAATTACACTTCAAATATATGTGTTTGGACGATTCCATATTCCTTTTCCACTCTGACTTTGCTTTGATTAGTTCCTGATGCTTTCCCTTACTTTCTTTAAAATAATCTTTGTTCCATTTCTTTGGTGTTATAAAAAGCTCATTACAAGGTATAACTTTATTATAACTTTGCCTTATTGTCAGCCATTTTTGCCACTTACAGATATGCTTGCAAACGTCTCGTGAAATTGAAGTAAACGAACGTTTGATAGCAGATCGACGGATCGAGATTGAGCAACATTTGCATGATAGTGGCAATGGTAATGATGGTGATGATGACGATGACAATATGGTGGCCGAGGATTGCTTACATATACAAAGGCGTAGCTCACAGAATCCTATCTCTTCGTCCATCTCCTTGCCACCATCACCATCATCATCAGCATCATCATCATTATCGTCATCGCCAGAATCGTCGTCCAGTGCATCCAGAACAACAGAAACAGCTATAGCACATCCTGTTACAACTAATACTTCTAGTAGTACAGCTAATATCACCACTAACAGCACTGTTCTACAACAACTACGACAACAGCAACAATATCCAGAAAGGTAAACCTTTTTCATTTTTATTCATCACTCACTCCTCCCTGTTTCTGCTTTGAGAGATTCCCCAACATCTGAAAAAAAAGAGAACACATTATCAGAATAATGTAGAATTTGGAAAAATTAGATTTAATGAGAGGACATGAGGTCTTAAAGATAATTAGTTAAATCTTTCAATTTTAGTCCAGTTAATGAGATAGCTATAAAATGAGTCCGGAATGAATTGTTGTTATCGAGTATTGTTGTACAGGTGCGAAATAAATCCATAAACCCTGATCTTGATGGTCATAAGCAATAAATGAGGATACATAACATTAACCAGAATTTGGCGAGCAATTTCATATTAAGAGAAAATAAGTTAGCCCAGAAGTGGTTGAAATTTGACTTCTCATTCAACTGAGTACTGTCCTTTAATGAGCTTGAACACAAGAAGATACATCTTGCTGTTCTCATTTTTCAAATTTATTTTTGTGGATACTTTTTAAAATTCTCTGTTGGAAAGAAAAGACTGTTGAGTTGAAATAGTGCTTCATTTTAATTCTATAATCCCGAAATCCTGTTTATCAGGAGAGAAGAAATGCGTAATTTCATTTTTTCAAAAAAATCAATTTCGTCTGATCTATGATGTCATTTAGAAGTTAATGAAGTTCAAGTAAACCGGAAACCGGAAGAGAATTTTCCAGTTGATAAAATTAGGTGATGGGGGCAACCACGATGCACAATAAGAAATATGTCGTAAAAGGTGGAGATGTGAGGGTATAACAGGAAAGGAGTATTGTTTTTGTTTCCTTTTAAAAGGAGGTGGCAATATCCAAAATTTTGACTTTTCAATTGAATTTTCACTTTCAAAATGTTCTTTCTTTGGAATAATTCCGGATGAAGTTCGTTCGAGTCCAATGACTCGAACGAACTTCATTATTAAACCTTCACTTTAAACGTGGAAGAATTCCGACTGTTGCTAAATGTCCGAAAAGTATTACCTTTTTTCAAACATACATTCAAACTGAAAAATATTCTTCGAAGATTGCTTGACAGATTTTCAATGATTTTTCATGTTTGGTAAATATAAAGTTAGATTTGCAGTTTTCTTTGGTTATACACTTTGGATTTGGTAAAAGCGATATTTATATTTCTGGCGACATAAAATATAAAACGAGTAACTGAGGTAGTGAATCGTAGAAGTTATTGTTAGCAATTAAAACCATTTTTTTCTTGATAATTCTTTTCTGGGTGCCTTTGACTAAACGATTGTATTTGACCCAATAGGAAAGCACAGGTTACATGGAGGAATTCATTGGTATCAAATCACTTTATGATTACTTCTGGTGATTCCCATTACTGAACAACTGTTTGCATTATCAAGTATTCATCCTACCAATTTTCACCCTGTCCCATCCTTGAAAACTGATGGCGCAAAACACTGTAAAAAGGAGTTTAGGGATTTGTAGACCGGCGGTATGGGAAATACAAGGAGTAACAGCCATCGTCATATTGTAATAGCAATCATTGAAAAAGTAGTAGGAGTAACACAGCAAGGGCAGTAATTTTCACTTTCAGTGATTGTCCTAGTGACCCATATTACGCCACGCACCCTGCCCTACCGCTCGACCCTTCCTCTTCCACGTTTTCCCCCGGGGATGAACGAAGAACTGCCCCTGTTTGGGATTGAACTCGAATTTTACCCCCTTGCCTCTTGTCCTCATCCCCATGAGATACGACCCGCCGACGGCAATGTTCAAATTTTGTGATGTAGAAGTATTTGAATGGGTGAAAGAGAGAGAGAGAGAGAGAGAGAGAGAAAGAGAGAGCGAATATATCTTAGAAAGATGACAAAGATGATGAAGAAATTAAAAAGACGAAAATGAAAATAGTCATTTTTGCAGTGCTCAACAACAACAGTCGTCATCAGCACAACAACACCATCAAGCAGCGGCAGCCTATCAGTGTCAACTTTGCCCAAAAAGCTTCTCGTCCGCAAGGTGACCAAATGAGAGTCATTCACTCATTTATTTATCATTCATATTTTCTTTGTTAAATTCACACATAAACACTTACTAAATTCCAGTTTAACTTCAAATGAGCTATTTAATGTTCAGATACTTTTCACCACTTACCTAATATAACCTCTCTGATCTCTGTAAAATTTAATGATAATTCCGCATATTTCAAATATTTATGAAGATGTTCAATTACCCTCACTAGCAGTTTTCCCTTAATATGATTTTTCTTGTGAATATGAAGTGTCCATGTTTCAGTTGGCACTTTTTTTTTTCCATTTTTGTAAAAGTTGCACCCTCAAGTAGTACATGACGTCTTTTGCTAATTATGCACTGCATATTGGCTATCAGCAAGTTTGACCTTTTGGAAGAGAAATGAAATAATTCTGTTGAATACAGGTCTGTTTGTCAGTTTGAAATACCAGGCAATAATCAACAATGAAAAAAAAGTTCCTTTCATTTCATAAATTCTTAGGAAAGTTTGCAAATGTTTGAAGTGGACCGAAGTAGAAATTTGAAATAACTTCGCTAACTTACCCCAACTTCACAACTTATATAACACTACCCATATGATGCCATCTGCTGCATTGCAGCAGTGTATCGTATCACCTAATTTTAAATATCTCTTCATATTGATGTAGGAAATGATAAGAACTTTTGAGGAAGTTAGAAAGATTCCGAAATTTTTATGTCTAGTTCATCAAATCCACCGATCAATAATATTTCCGAAAAGCTTAAATGATTACTGTATTCCCTGGATAGCATTATTATATCCAGGATTTATTATGATATAATATATCATTTGACGATCTGTCGCTTTTAAGCCATTTATACAATACGGTGATCTTTGATTCTTGTTACGTAATGGTTATTATAGTACTTAGACTTGCTTTATTGGCTCAGTTGATTCTCCGGATAATAATTGTTTAAGACAAATCAATCGATCAAGGGTATTCCGCTAACACTGTATATCTGTTAACATTGTACATTTGTTGGATGTGAACATCATTATTGATTGATCAGACTTAATTAACTTGAAAATTTTTTATTTTAAATAATAGCACTAAATTTGACTGACTTCGTTCTCTTCAATTAACATAAAAAGTCATCAGCTTTTATTATGAATAATTCTATTTGACAAATTTCTAAATTTCCAAACATGGCTAATTAATTCATTTAGCGGTCTCAAGCAACACAGTCATATTCACTGCAGTTCGAAACCATTCCGGTGTCACGTTTGTGATAAAGCTTACACGCAATTTTCTAATCTTTGTCGTCACAAACGAATACATCTGGTCAGCCTTTCCTAAACATCAAATTTAAAATTTTTTAAAAATGAAATAATTTTTCAAATCTGACGAAAATACTTTTCTAGCAATATTTTTTCTTCACAGAATTTCCAAACAGAACTCCAGGTGTAATTTGCGCAAAAGTATGGTTAAAATGATAAGCTTGTTATTTCTGCCTTCCAAACAGAAATTTCTCCTTGAAAAATTACAGCTACTGAATTTCAACTGTATCATTTGCACACTGCTGGTCATTAGGCTATCTTTTTGCATGAAACAAAAACTGACCGCAATAGTATTAGAAACAAACTAATAGCAAGAAGCATAATGGGATAAATGTGTAAGTAAACTAATGTTATGGAAGAAAACTGTATCTGAGTTAGCTTAAAGCATAGAAAGCTATTGGACATTTTTATATTGCATATTGTAGAATTGGATAAAAAAAGTATATTTTGGATAGAAAAGGAAATTCAAATTCAAATTCTAAAATTTTCAATAAAATTATACAGAATTTTATGGCATATATTACAGATATTTCAAATTCTACAAATATTGCAACTTTTACTCTCAGAAAATTTTACTTCATTTATCAATCGTAACATAAAGATTTCCTGCACGACGAGAGTTTTCCTTTCTTGAAGGACACAAAGTTCGCAATTAAGGAAGTTCACAATTAAGAAGGAGATAAGAAAAAGATCAAAGGAGAATATGCTTTCAGGAAGGATGGCAATGTCAATACTGTAGTGCTTCGTTAGCTAATCAATCAGCTCTCATCAGGCATAGATCCATATGCGAGCCACAGATGACCGCACTTAGCGCATTCTATAAGCCTATTGGTAAGTTTCGTTCAGCCAAGTAGTAATGCTTTTGACGGATCGTTTGAACTTCACGAAATCCAAAAGGCGTACTGCAAATACCCTTTGGTTTCTTTACAAGATTAATGCTTTTCAAGTCTTCTTTAACTTTATTTGTGAATTTCAGAAAATTTCTGGCTATTTCTGTCTTCTTTCCATTTGCGGTAATTTAGGTGATTTACAATAGAAAGCTGTTGAGATAGGTAGTGAGAACAGGTTTTCCGGATATAATAAGTATGAATAATTGGGAAAAGAGTTCATCAAATTATGAACCATCTCTTTCTTTTCATTTCATTCACAACTGTAGTGTAATCTCTTCGTCTTCTTTATCTTCCACCGTTTTCGTCAACTTCCTCTTTTCTTATCTTTTACATTCTTCTCAGCTCTTCTTGCCCTTTGCTCTTATCAAATCTCTTTGTTTCTCTTCACATTTCAATATTAATTCTCATCATGTATCCAAATATTCTTGATTTCGTCTTACTGACGCAATGAATACCTTTGTAAACTTTCCTTGATAGCAACAGTTCTTCCGAAGGAAAAGTACGTAAAGATCTCAGCAAGAAAGAAGTCAAAAATATCGAGGACGACACCACATACTTTCTAAGCTTCTCATTCTAATTTACCTTCTAACAGATAGCCTTTACTAATCGCTGTCAAAGAAACAAACATATAGCAGTGATAGAAACAAAAAAAGCACAGAGAACACCTGCCTGAGATAAAACTTCTCTCAGTCTTATGATTCCCCATAACTCAGAATGGTAAGTATGAGTTAAGAAGTCTTATAGCTCTCATTTTATCAGTGAAAGATTAAACATTCAAGTCATTTTAACAGCGACGCAGCCTCCATTGCTCACAGTACCATCTCATTATTGGTCTCGATTGTTACAAATTGCATCCACTCAACAAGAACAACAACAACAACAGCAACAAGAACAACAAGAACAAGAACAACAACAACAACAACATTATCATCAACATCATTCTCAAGCAGTACCAAGTTCAGTTCCTTCAATTGCCAATGCCCTATTTCCATGGAAGGATGATTATCATACTATCAACGGCTCTGATGGCGAAAGTTCTCCTGAAAGCAGGTCCGATTGTTTTATTCAACTCTGGTCGACTGATTTTCTTTTAAATTAATTTCATTTCAGTTCCATTTGTAGAAGCTGTAATTTGCAGTTATTGACAGTCATAGTATAGTTTAGGTATTGATGGCAACTTGTTTTTAGCTTGACCCAAGAGAACGAGTCAATAAAACTATGGCAGTTGAACTTGGGACAATTTTGACATCAAGTTCTCCCAACTTTTAGACAATCAAATTCCACATACATTTCAGTGAACAACCATCGGATCCATCGCCGACTGAACAAAATACAGTCCACATGGTTCAAGTGATGATGGCTCGCTGGGTGATTTTGAATTAACTCCTCTGGATCTATCTATGAAAGCATCTGGAGCTCGAACAGCACTACCAGCGGTAACGATGCTAAGCACAACACCGCAAATTGATGGTAAAGTTGCGGTGACGGAACGATCAAACGATGAAAAAGACGAGAAAAACGTAGAAAATGAAAGTGATGAAGTATTTGCAGGATCAGCAAGCCAGAAAGACGGCTCAGGAACAGAGCATGAGAATATGATCGCATCCACGGAATCAGCAATACTACCCAAGAATCTTGGCAAATTGGATCTAACCCCAGCAGTAAATCCCTTTTCCTCCACTGCTTTCATGCAGATGCTTCGTCGCCCGTTCACCTACCCGGTTGTTCCCGCACCTACAACAGCTACGGCAGCTAACCGTTTGAATCCCTATACACATTCTTCACATCATTCAACACCATCAGCTCCTTTACTCTCCAAAACTGCACGTGATCGATATACATGCAAATTCTGTGCCAAAGTTTTCCCACGCAGTGCAAATTTGACACGACATCTTCGAACACACACCGGTGAACAGCCTTACAAGGTAAAAACCTCACCGATTATAGTTCATACTTTAAAATTGCTTATGTTACAACGCAACTTTACTAACAACATCATCATTGCTGACGCAGAATGAGTAGGAAGATGTTCCGGTTTGCTGGATCATGAAGGCTAGGTTGAGTTGCAGCTGCAGTTATTCCACCAAACTATTTCTCAAATAATTCTTAAATCCGAAAAAGGAATTCAAGTTGCAGTCCATTTTCTATCACACTACATCTCGTTCATTGTAATGTTGAGCTTTTCATGAATTTTACAATCAGAATCGAAAAGCTATAAATCGCTTTGATTTCTCGACAAAAACTTGCATGAAAGAAGCTGCTAGAATTATGTCAATAATTGTGAAATTATTCCCAACTTTAGTAATTGCTTTGTAAATTTTCTGAAAATTCGAAAAGTTGACAATGCTCATTTTGTGAAATTTCCGCAAAAAGTAATTCCACTATTTTAAGAGTGTGTAGTATCTAGCCAGCACCAAAGTAATGAATAACTGTTTATCTGTTCAAATGAAGGAAATGATGATGAATGAATCTGCGGATGACATTCATCCGGGATTCTTAATGGTTACACTGTTCCATCAAAGGATTCAGTAACAGCAATAGCGGGAGTGATAATCTGAACATGTTTTCATTGACATTCATTTCTAAACTCGGCCTTCCTGCAGGCATCGGTGGACCTTCAGTTTTTCCACTCATTTAATTTCGAGAGTCGTATTTCTTATCAATCAGTCATCATCAGCTGCAGTGGAAGGACGGTGTAAAAGTGAAAGTGTTGCGCTGGAATCTTTAGCATAACAGGCGGGGTCAACTAAACCCGTGCTCTCTTCTCTTTTCTTACTATTTAAAAACTGGTTTTGTGGCAATGTCCGCTGGCGTAATCGGCGTTTTCCGTTTTCCCACGAGGCGATAAATGAAATCAGATCGAGGCTGATCTACGTTAAAAGTCGCTAACATCGTCATCAATGTGAATCGAACTATGAAAATTCCATATTATTGGCGTAATTTATTGAGTGCATATAATGTGCACTTATTCAAAAACTATTTGGCATCAACTCTTCCAACCTCTTACATTTGAACTGTCCTTATTTGATTGTGGTTGGGATGTCCTATCACTCCTTAACAGATTATGCCAGAAAAAACCTGTAGCTCAATTTCCCATGAAACAATGAGATCTATTTTTTCTCAAAGCTTCACTGGTGGAGATGAATCTATGTATAGTTCAAATATCATGAAAATAACTGAAATATACGCGCTGCAAATTTATTTTTCCGCATGCATTCCCTAGACTAACAATTTCTCGATTAATTACACGGAGACACCAAGTGGAGAAAGTTCCACTAGAAAATTGAAAACAAATCAAATCATCCAGCTTATTAAGTCAGACAACCAAAATTATTATGTTACCTTCGTTTGTACGGCTGTTGCCAAGCGACTATACCTTTCTCTAAAAGTCAATTTATTCAAAAACTTCAATATTACCGTCATTTTTTTTAGTGTCAGTACTGCGATCGATCATTTTCAATCAGCTCAAATCTTCAGCGACATGTTCGTAACATACATAACAAGGAGAAACCATTCAGGTAATGATAATAAGTGTCAAGCTTGTCATTACTACGAGCAAAATATTTGAATTCCTTGTTTGTCATTTAGGGAGATAGTATTCCCTAATGATGGTGATACGTATAGTTCAGATGTCAAGAAGGTAGCTCATTTTTACCACTACATTGTTGATTACAACTGCTCTAAACTATCTATTACTTCATCATCTATTTCTATCACTCTCTATCATAATGATTGAGATTTATTATTTATTATCACACCACTACATTATTTCTTTTGGCTAGTAATCTTTGAAAATGTGCGATCGCAGTGAGGAAGAAGCGTAAGAAATTTATTGTCCCTTCTTTGATTTGAGCATCATTATTCAAAATATTTTCGTTGTTAATCATCTTTGCAAGGCTTCCTTGCAAGATCACCAACTACAGATCACCATCAGCAGCATCATTCGCTATTATCGTTTACACATTTCATGTTCACTGTTAATGACTTCAATTTAATAGCTTAATAATTTATTGCAGATGTGACCGCTGCGACCGCTGTTTCGGGCAGCAAACTAATCTAGATCGCCATACTAAAAAGCATGAATCAAGTGGTGCCCTGACGATTGCTGCCGCTGCTGGAGCTCTAGCAGTTCGTCGAGAACCACTGACCGCACCAATGAGAACAGCTGCCGTTGCATTACCATTTTCGGCTCAAAGCCTTTTTTCGCAACTAACACCATCCGCCCAACCTATTTTCTAAAAATATTCTGTAAAGTTTTCAAAAGTTCTCAAGAATAACCATATGTATTCGGGAAAGTCTATAATTTATCACCTGAAATTCGAGACAGACCCCTTCATTGTGCATCAAATCTTACTCTTATCAGACTTGATCTGATCTAACTGATCGGAGAAACTCGGCACTTACTACATTGTTCTTGCGTAATATATTTCGATTCACTCTTGTTTACGTTGAATTGAAACAACAGAACCAACGAATGGCACTTCCCTGTATAGAGATTTTTTGTTGTTTTTTTTGAAGACGTTCATTTAATTTATCAAAATTTTTTAATATACATATAACATATACGTTCAGTCTTTCGATGATCAAAAAAGGGAAACCGGATTACATGTGCTGTATTCATGTTTAATTGATAATAAACAGCACGGTACTTCTGCACATATTTCAGGTCAAGGAAAATACACCTTTTGCCACTGCATGCAAACGATCACTAATGTGACAAATACTGAGATTTCGATGAAAATTATGTTAACTATGTAAAAATTTCACTGCACTAATATAAATAAGCAACACAAACTTTGCGATATATGCAGTGATAGAATAAGTGAAATCTAGCGGACTTTCTCGAGACTGTTTGTCAGTTCCCACTATCCTAAAGCATCACAGACTGCGATACAGCAAATTCTATGCATCGATTTCATTAGTCAGTCACAAGATCACCCCGTGAACCGACATTTAATTTTTCCTTTACATTACTCCAACCTCCAATATATTACATATATTACTCCAACCCTACTCCAACCTCAGTCACTACCTTCCGTTCGGGCGAGAAACGCTTTCTTACGAATCACGAAAGAGATGGAAAATGTAGAGGTAATTCCTTCAAAGTTTTTCCTCAAAAAATAGTTCAAACTTTTCAGCTTAATCAGAATTCGCATAGGCAACATTTTCCCATGGTCACCAATTTCAGATGATAAGTTATTTTCTACGGTCTCAATTTGTAAGACCGTAGAAATAACTTATCACCTGGAATTTGATGAAACGCAGGAGTGCATTTTTCATTCATTCATGGTATCGCTATATCACTGGTATCGCTTTATCCTAACTTGTATATATTTTAAAGTTTTAACAAAACGAGGGTGCTTTTTAAACCGTTACATAAATGCAAAGCTGCATCAATTCGAACGTTATTTATCTCCGCCGACTGCCCACTGATTGATGGAATTGTGTGGAAACTTTCTGAACAATGCATTGAATGGATCTTAAATGCTTCGATACAGAAACTGAGAATAAACTACAAAGAAAAAGGGACAAAGAATAAAACCGAACAAAAAACACCTGGAAGCATAAAATTCCCACATTACTTCTTTGGAAACTTTTATGTTAAAAAGAAATATTTTTTATTGTTTATGTATTATGTACAGAAAAGAGGATAACACTAGCAACGCGGAATGATAATAACAATTTGGAATTACATAGCTAATTCAAGCAAGCCGCAGTAAACTGCTGAAGTCACTTATTGAAGAAATATGAAGAAAAAGTGACCTAAAAAATGCAAATTTCGATAGTTCCGCTAGTCTCAGAGGAACGCAAGGCCCCTTCTGCTCACATTATCCAAAATCGGTGACACCAATTTCCAGACATTTTCGGATATTACTTCAATCGGCAAGGAGGCATCCACTACCTTAAAATGAACACTATCTTAAATTGGATAGCTGATACAAATTCCAAGAATTTTTTAGAAAGTTCCCTGGAAAAGCAAGAAAATTCCCGGATTTAATATTTCGCACTCTACTCCGCAGCATTTTCACTTTATTCAAAATTGCTCATTTAACTTACTTTCCACAGATCCCTATCCTCAGCGGCCAACTTTTCCATGATGTCATTCACCTTTCCTTGGAAACTGCCAGAATCAAAGCGTTCATCACCAAATCCACTTCTTTTCTGCGCTTCCTCGAATGAAAGATTGAAGTATATAACACAGTCAGGTTTTAACTCACCCATATCAGCCAGTTTTGCCCACTCCATTGTTACGTTGTCAGCTCCTTAACCACAATAAACAACATGATCATAGAGAAAGTATAAAACTTCTCTAGGAAACCAATTTATTCGATTAATACTTCGAATTAGGTCAGACATCCTGAATGCTACATAAGTCTTAAGAAGTCAGAGTAAAAATAAAAATAGTGAGAATACCTTTTGCAAGAGTATAGGCAATGCCTGAATAGGCGTAGCGGTCAACGACCAAATGTGTTCCCTTCAGCAATTCTTTCACCATCAAGGGCATAAGTGCTTGCCGATTTGCTGCGAATACTAGATGCGCTTCTTTGGGCTCCATTTCAACCTCCTTTTTCAAATAACGATCAATAAACTTGCCTAAGTCGCTTGAGCGATCTAAAATGAAATCATTTATTTCGTTATTACCGCCAGTATGACCAAAAAGAACTATGGAATTCGCATGGAAGCCTTACCAGATGTGAAACGGCTTTATATCAGCAAGTCTTACGAATAAAGAAGAATCAATAACCAGGAAATGAAATCAAATCTACATTGCCGCCCGTAGCTTTGATACGTTCCACCAATTTTCTGGATTGCAGACTTTTGCCAACTCTGTCGCATCCTTCAAATACGATAAACGCACCACGCACCCGTGATCCCATTTCGTATAATTCCTAAAATATTAATCACTTATATTACTCTTATCACTGCAACTACTAATGTAAACGGAATACGACATTCATTGATAAGCAAAATTATTATCTTGGAAAATAAGTGGAACATTACCTATTTCAATAGAGTGCATATAAACATTAGCAGTACCGAGTAATGCTTACAGGAAGCAAATTGGGAATATAAAGCCTCATTCTCCAGTTAAGAAAGTAGTTAACGTGTCTTTAACGTGGCACTGACGTCTAGAATTTCTAGTAAGCCTACCAATAAAACCAGGATTCCTGTCGATAAAATCAGGGTAAATTGACCACCAAAACGAGCTCATCTTCTGTTTTTCGGAAATGCAGAAATACAGTACACCAAAAAGATCTCTGTTTAATATTCATTAAGATAATGCTCTCCTTTGCCTGCAGTGAATATCATCAGCCCGAACAACGAAATCTGTTTGCAAATATTAGAGATTAGAAGCAAAATAATTTTATACAGCGGTAATCACATTTAGAAAAAAATAAAACAGTTTCAAAAGGCTATGGACAATAAAGGTTATAAAAATGGGAATTACGAAGCCTGAAACTCTGAAAATGAACTTCTGTACGCAAACTAGGCAAATTTATTGTGAAAGCAGCAAATTTATTGTGAAAGCAGCAAATCAAGTACTTTACCAGATATATTCAAGGGATATTCAGCACAATAAATAATATAACTAGAACTATAAAACAAAATCTTAATGAAGAAAACAATTCAGAAAAAAAGATCAGAAATCTATCTTTTGCATCACCAGTGATATTTAGCGGCAGAAGCCGGAATTTCTTCATAGAAAAGTATTATTCCCAGAAGATAAGCAAAAAGAACGAAACGTACGAAAAGTCGCGGCTGAAAAGCAAAACAAATATACAGTCCCATTTCCAGCAAATATTGAACAATAATTAAACAGATCGTTTTCATAAAAAGAACAGAATTTTTATGTCGGTGGGCAAAAACACTGTTATTTAAAGTCCATACCAAACAGTTAATCCTACTCATTAATTTCCTTCAGTGGATATTTAATCCTTCACTATAAGTTAATCATGTTTATCAATCTGTTTTAATCAGATATTCGGTATTCCTGCAACTCCAGTAGTCATTGGGAAGAACTAAACACGCATCCTTCCGTAACTGGAGGGCAATAAAATCCACTGCAGGAATACTATATATAAAGAGAGAGAGAGAAAAGAGCTGATATATATATATATATATCCTCGAAATACCAGTAAAACTATTTATATCCCAAAATGACTAGAAAAGCAAAATCCAACCAAATTAATAAGATAGTGGTCGAAATAGTAGTGTTCGAATCTGTAAAAACTTTTCACAGCAGCATTTGCAATACCTCCAATGGACTTGTCACGACGTGAAAACCATGATGGCAGATCGCATAATTTCACATCCATCAATTTTATATCTTCTAAAACGCAATTCAGACTAATATATTTTGATATTCCGATAATACTTCCGTTTCATTAAGAAATTCTTACCATACTACCAAGGCAGATTTTTTTCGAAATGCATCATAAGTATACGGCAAATCAAAAGAATGCCTTAGAAGTACACTTATATCCAAAAAGAGTAACCGTACTTTTAATCCCATAATATCTCCACGGACAGTATGGACCATGAACGCGAGGATTATACCCCTTATCTTGTACGCCAATCTCGAAGCGATTAATCACACGATTGTACAAGTATACCCATACACGTTCCCAGAGACGACAGTAGGGCCGATAAATGTATACATCCCAATACAAATCGTTGCTGATTTTCGTGCCAGGCGGTAATGGTGGAACGAATGGCCGGAAATATTTCGTTACAGGGATTTTCGTTGCCATCGAACTTGAAAAAAGTGAAGATTAAGTTATGCAACTTTATAAAAACTTAGACGGGAATTCCAAATGACCTCTATATTTAATACCATCCAATGAATTCACCGAATCCTCAATCTCTACCTAATCCTTACATTTCTAGAAAAATGCAAACGTAATTGGTGCTCTATGATTGTGTGGAACAATAAAGTAAATAATAACTACTACATCTCAGAAATATCTCAATGATCATTGAGACAATGTCACAACCAAACGCTGTTCCGTCTCTTCGACCAGCTAAGTCACAAAAAAGTAAGCTGCCGATACCTTGCTTGACAGCCTAACTCCAAATCCCCAAAGCAAAAACTGCAAAACGACACAATGAAATCCAGTCCCCAAACTCCAACTCCACCAAAAACGAGGCAGCAGAACAAAATCAGTGGAAAACTGCCACCCAATCAATTGAACTCTGAACCAGTTGGTAGATATACACAAACTGCCAATACTGCGCTGTCGGACCCATGCATTTGTTGCAGCACACATTGCGAATTAAAAGCAACAATTTATCAACAAAGAAATGATGAACTGAATTCTTTTTTATAACACAGAATAAAACCAGAAAAAGAGAAAAGTAATATCAGCTATATGATTAAAATAAACCAGCAAACAAACACAAAGTAGACTGGGAGAGAGTAAAAAGATGCCATCATAAGGCTATGTTTTAATAATTAGAACTGAACCTGAAAAGTAACAGTCTTCAAAATTAAGCTTGTCAGAAAATAATCGAGATCACAAGAGATCCGATTATAAACAAAATATGGCTATCCTCGAAGTACTTCCAGTGTCCCATTCAATGCATTTAACCAAGCACTGCAAAGCTCCTTCGTGTCCGCGGATAACAACACACTGAAAACATAAGAAATATTCTCCTGCCTGCGAACGTCGCTGCCAGTTCACTCTTCTAAGTGAAGCTCCCTCTTAGCTATGCTTTGGCAATCTAAGTAACTTGACATGCAAACCGTTTCTTCTCTATAAGAGAGGGTGACGTTGAAACCAGAAGATCGACGGTGAAAGCATTCGGACGTGAACAGATTTCGTGCGGTGCATGGCTGATTTCTTTGTCCGTACATTTCGAAAGATCCATGCATGCAAGAGCTGGCTGAAATGCATTTCATGCAACAAAAACATTTTCAAAATCTTACAACATTGCTGTTGAGTGCTAAGTTATATAGAGAGAAACCTTTTCAGAAGCTTCATCGTCTGGATATTTCCAAAATTGTACTACACCACAACGTAGAACAGCCCAGTACCTAGCCCATGACCCCAATCCAGCTATTATTTGATACATAGTCTGAAATACAAATCACATACTTGATCCATTAAAAACGGCTTAACGCAAACGGAAGTCCGAAAAACTTGATCCCTATGGTTCTCACTAACTTGTGATCTATTAACTTACCAAGAATCCTCGGAAATCAATTTCAATAGTAGGAGGAAGTGTCGTGCAGCGAGAATCAATCTCAACTGTTCCCTCCAGTGGATAAACCGCCCCATCCAAATAGAACTTTTGCAT
Organism: Loa loa; assembly: GCF_000183805.2. Classification (NCBI taxonomy): domain Eukaryota; kingdom Metazoa; phylum Nematoda; class Chromadorea; order Rhabditida; family Onchocercidae; genus Loa; species Loa loa. The sequence continues at coordinate 264,402 of NW_018108190.1, read as the reverse complement.
ACCAATCGTGTCCCTATTCAAGCAAATATGTCCACAGCATGTGAATTCGGAGAAGTCCACAACTGATTCATTACCACACGTTTTCTTAGCTAAAAATTAAAATCCGTAATACCAAAAGAATAAGCAAAACTGAAAGAGGTTTAAAATGAATTTGATAATATGCAACCAACATGGACTCAACAACGACTTCGCTTTATTCTTCAACATGCTGCATGAATAGTCATCCGACCGACGATTTTCACTGACTTTCTAAAAATTATTTCCTGACATAATCAATAATATGTGATTCCGGTAACAGAATGGGTAAAGAGGTAAAGGTTTAATGTTCCGAACTTTAAAACCCAGTGACAAAGGTGCACTGTCAAGCGAAGTTCAGAAAATAAGAACTGTTACAACTGCAGGCATTATTGCAAAACAAGATTATATTCAAATGTATCATCAAAAAATATCGAAAATGTTCCAGATTCAAAAAGTTGAACAAGAGAGAAACTGTTCCCTAAGTTATGTTTCTTTTTTTTTCAACGAGAAATGGTAGCAGCAAAGGTTCTAGAGAACTGCAAATATTACAAACAAATAAAAATTGTTACCAAAGCGTAAATCTCCAGTAGCACTGTAAAATCGACCGGTAGATTTGTGAAACGAATCTGATCAGAAAAATGAACTTTGCTGACACGCAAAGCTCGCGTGTCCATTAAAGTAACTGTTTGCGTAGCTTCTACTTGTTCATCAGTTTTCAGAAGGATAACGAAAGCATATGAAACGTCTAGATAAAGGTAATTTGTTCATATCAAGGAAATCCAGTGTAGAATGTTAAGGGTAAGAGTAAGGAATAGTAATAAATAATCATCCTAGTAAGATGAGTACTCTATTAATTATAAAAACAGTGGAAATCTCTTCATAAAAAATATCGGCACAAACCCTCATCAATGTTACGAACGCAAAAGTTGCGATTGAGATAAACGTTAATTGATGTAAGGTCAATAGCTCCACGCATACGTTTCGCTAGTGGAGGAACCGGTTCCTTTACAAGCCGACGTGTTTTCAAACGTTGCATTTCATTTCGCAATGCCAGAAGCCGTTCACGTGCCAGTAACAAACTACGCTGAGCGCTTAACTGTAATTATATCAGAAAATATTTGTACAAAATTCTCGTTCTAAAATATTTTTTGTTCCATTTTTTAGATTTGCTCAAAAATTTCTATGAAACAAAAGATGTAAAACATTTAATAATTTACTTCAAGAACTATTTAGCAGATAAAAATAAGCGTCTCTCATCTACAAGATGACAAACTAACCTCTACAAGAGTCCCATTAAAACTGCTGTTCTTCTTACAATGAGTTAATGCCAATGATGCCTGTGCAATTTGACCCTCCTGGATCATTATTTCTTGTTTCACTGTCTGCAATCCATACTCCATTTACAAAGGCTTAACAAGAGCGACCTTTCACAATAAATAAATGAAAAAACCTAAACAGGCAATACAATTACAACTCAGGAAATTTCGACTATTTCATCAAATTAAAAATGTGCTCCAGCTAGAACTGCTCCGACATCAATAACATGCGAACGATTAGGACTCAGGTAAACGAATCTACTTTTGTTAGGATTCAAATCAAATCCAAAACTACACCACCACTACCTGTAGCTCAATATCTGATTGTTGTAATTGAACGATTTCATGTGCTGTCGAAGCCGTTATTGAGGAAATACCACTTCGATTAAGCGCATAACTTGCAGAAGTGTGCAAACGACTATTACCTGCTGGTGAACCATTAAGAGGAGTGGAGGTAGCCATTGGATCCGTTGTAACCATTTGACCTCCAAGTTTAGCATTTTTCATCTACAATGGTCTTCGGTTCTACAGCTTATAAGTGTTTTTATTATTGTCGAGACACATACACTTATGATTATCACTACACCATATATGTTGGCAATCACCGGCAGGTGCATTAGGAAACACCATCAATCGTATGAGCCAAAATCATCAGACCGAGAAATAAATCTTTTATTTATAAATATCACATCCGCGGAAATCATAATACAATTTCAAATTTGCAGGACAAACTGAACTGTCCAAAAAATGGAGACTCAATAGCCCCTAATTTAAATTTCTGAAAAAAACCACTTTCGAGGAAGTTTCCAAATACCAAAATAAACTTACGACCGAATTTTTGTGTTCATAAGTTGTCAATAGTTCGCCAGCAGATGGGGGTGACGAATAAATAGCTGGAGAAAAACAAACAGGAATGTCACCATTTCGTGATTTATGGTGTTCTCTTTCCAAATCCCGGTACAGTGAAATCTGGATAAACTTTTGTAAACGCCATAAGCAATCAATACAGAAATAATAAAAAGGAATAAAGTAATGAAAGGTTTATAAATATCGCCAGAATATACAATAATTATAATAACACGTTTAATATTCTACATTTTTGAATATACAATCTAAACAAATGTAGTTGTCATAAAAATATGCCACTAACCGAATAGCTAGCTTTTGCAGGTGACGATGGTTTACCCAGAGATTCCTGTGAACACTGTTGACCAGGAGTTGCTAGTGACTGAGTCTAAAATATATTTGATCAAGATTTAATTTGATTATGAATTAATTGTGAGACGAACGATCAATCAAACCTTGTTGACGAAAGCAAATGCTTTTTCTACTTCAGCAACATGATCCTCAACTTCGTTATCAAGTCTTTCCCCACAAGTATCTGCAACAATATAAACACTATAATTTGTAGAAAAATGATATCAATGAATTTGGACAATAGCTAAAGAATAAAAGCGAATAGCAAAGATTGCATACGTTTTTGAGAACGGTCAGTAACAACATCCATGTGGTAGCTTGGTTTTACTTCAGGACTGTAATTCATTTGGCGAACCTGAGTTTGCATAGCATAAGAGGAGTCCCGACTGAGCATCTGCAATAGATCTTGCAATCAGTATAGTGGATTTGAGAAACTCATATAACAAGAAATCATTTATACATGTTTTTGAATAATCTATTCGGCGTTATGAATCCGCAATAAAATTACTCTGAGTATTGATTCAAACATCAAAACTTCATAATTTGGATTCAATAGGGGATAAAAGTAGCCATATAAGTGAGAAGAGGTGTGCCTATTTTTATCAACTGCTGATTTACGTCACATCCTTTTTCAGTATTTAGTGGCAGAGGTGACAACAGTAAAACATGGCATTTTTCTTCATTTATTCATTCAGATATCTACCAGAATGAGTAAATCTTTCTACCTCATTCGTCCCCCTGTTATACCTACTGTCGTAACGTTTCAGACTGGTTATTCCCTGAAAAATAATTTTTAAATAGCAAACGAGAATTCGAATTTCCCAACATTTTTATTGCGACGACATTAGAAAAGCCACACTTTTACGTGCATGTTAGACAAAAATAATGAATGAAAAATAACCTTGCGCAATCCTAATTCGTACTGTTGCTGATCCCAAATATTAGCGCAGCTCGTACTATCGTACAGTAAATTGTGCGAGGGACTTGCACGACCCGAGGATCCATTCCATTCATTTGATTGCCGTGAAAGTGACCTTCCAATACTACATACATTGTAGTTCGAATCAACAGCGTATTGAACATCCTGAATACTGCTGTAACTGGTAATACCCGGCACTGATTGTAACGTGCTCGTAACGTACTGTGAGTATCGTTTCTGATTCTTTGGTTTTCGTGGTGTATCAGTTTGAAATGCTCGCGCTGAATTCTGACATCTACTTGAGTCCGATGCGGATTCAAACCTAAAAATATCTGAGCAAAAAACAACAAAGAAAATTAACACAACAAAGAAACCAGAGAAATAAAATCCAACCGATTCACAATGCTGCGTACGCTGCGTGTTTCAACAACACACTTGTCCCTTGCAAGTCTTTCAAACCCATTTCTTTTGCATGGGATTGTGAGATCTAAATGAGTTCCATAGCTCCCCGAGTTTGTAGCCAGAGTAGACCGTTGTTGTAAGATTAAATCATCTAAAACATTGAACTCTTTTTCAGCAAGAAAATAAAAAGGATCAAATTACTTCCTTATATAAAGAAATGAATAGAATTGAGTTTGTAAAAAGTAATAGGTGAAACAAACCTCGAAAAAGTCCCTTCATATTAACTTCAGTCTCTCGATGATAGGTTTTATTAACAATGTTCGGCGGAACTGATTTACCTCGTCGTTTCAAATGATCCATCTCTCGCAACATTTCTACACTTGCTGCATCACTCATCGTTTCAAACAATGATGCCAGTTTACGTGTTTTACCTCTTGGCAAATGGTCGCTGTAAGTAAGAACCAGTATGCGACTCCCAATTACAAATGTTATTTAGTAATCAAAATTTAGTAATCAAAATCACTGCTGAAATATCAAGAATAAAAACAAGAATTCTTGTACGGAATTGCTTCTTTATATATTCTTTATTTATATATCCTTTATATAATTCGTCGTTACAAAATACTGGTACTAATAAGACTTGTTTATGCTTTCTCGCCAAAAAGATGATCTGTTCCTGACTATACAGCATACCGAATTGTTGAGCGGCCATCGCTGACCGATTTTTGTGTTGTTTTCTTATAACTATTTCCGCGGCAATATTCGTTCAGATTTTCCTTCAGTTGTTGATCTACAGATACACACTGCTGGTTCGCACCTACTATTGCCTTTTTATCCATCTGAAACAACTATAAAATTTCCCAGCTCCTGCAGATTATTTTCTTCTAATCAATAGTTGTTAGTGGATTCGAAAACCATCTGATAAAACTGCGTGTTTCACGATCAAACAAAAGTACAACTGAAGCATTCTACAACCAGAAAACCATGATATTTGTGGCAATACGGAATGGTATCATAAACTTGTCAAATTCATGACAACATTCCTTATTACGTACATTGTGTCACTAATGTATGGAAAGCAATTCACTTAAACAGCTAAAATCAATGATCTCTAGGCAATAGAAATGAATAACTTAGATGAAAGCAACCTCCGGTTCAACTGACAAATATTTTGAATGACGCAATGGAGTATCACTTTTATCAATCAGATCATTTAACTCGTTGGTTCTCTGAAAAAGGAGGAAATGAATTGTGAGGTCCGGTGTTTAATAACTCATAAGAACAATGTACTGTATTTTTAAACGAAGTGAAAGGAAAACAAGAGATGTAATGTTAAACATCTAAGAAAACGAACTGTGAAACTTTGAAAATTCGAAATTCTTTGTGTTGATTTTAGACCAGCGGATGGTGTTGAATAATAAGTGTTCAGTCGTTCCTGAATGAAAGATCCATTCTGACTTCCACTGTTGTTTAAACGTCGCTGCAGCATTATGTTCAGCACAGATACTGCCCGATTTGTGTCCTAAAATAGGAAAGCAAAGAACTAAAATGAAAGCGGCAAACTCGAAAGTTTACCTCTCGCGACTGTGTCACTACAGGTTCCTTGGTTTGTGAATACTGATCTTTGCGTAGAGTAACCGCCTGCTTGTCCTCACTTTCCCCTTCGTATTTGAAATGACAGGTGCTGTTTGGAAAACACTGCATTTCTAAGTGACTTCTTGGATAAATAATAGTGTGCTGTGTGACAAAGCTGTGTTTTTTCAATTCACCTTTGGACAGTTCCTGAAGAAGTCTAATTACGATGAGAAGCTAGGAACAATGTTTGCCGAAAAAACCAGCAAAGAGTATTTGAATTTAATTGAAATATTCAAAAAAAAAAAGTGTACAGGCTTGACCAGAAAAAAGATCTTTATTCACATGAGGCAAGCAAAGTGAATGTACTAATGTACATCACTGCACATATGCTTTTTCCTCCTAAAACAGTGTTCTTACTATCTCTAAGCACCAATAACTTCCTATGCCACATTTTCCCCGACCAAATACGTAAAGTAAATCAACAGGTACAGCAAAGCATTGAAACTCCGTAAAAACAAGACGCATACAAAAACCAATGTAATTTTTATTTGGTTTTCATTATTGTCATCCTTATGATGGTTGGACACAGAACATATGCTTAGGACCTTTGTCTTTTGTGCAACATTTGTTTTGCCTTTAACATATTCTTCACTGGTAATTTGTGTCCGGTTAAAATCACATCCTGACGTGTGATCGGTATCTGGTAGCATCATATAAGGCAGTGGTGCGTCCTTCAATGTTCTCTAAATTCTTTAAAAGATAGCCAAGATAGGAACTGTTCCTTGAAAAGTTTGTTCATCAAAAAAACTGGATTACAAAAATACTGGGCCCAACCTCTTCCTCCCCCCAGTATTATTCGAACTTCAGAGCCATGAATTTCTTACCCACCTCTTTTGCAACATCACTATTTTTCGATGTCGGTATATGAGGTTTCACAGAAGGAGTAACATCACCCTAGAAAATACATCTAAATAATACATATGAGTACACTTTCAATTAAAAAAATTTTTTAAATATGTAATCACTAACCCATGGAATAGAATCATTCAAACTTTTGTTGCTATGCGCAGGTGAAAGTGTAAGGTTGGACGATCGATCAGTTAGTGATATACAATCATGTGATTCACCAAGCGGTATTTTCTGATGCTCTAATACTGTTAGCAATATTTCGGTCTGAAAAGATTTGGATAACAAACCTTAACTTTTCCAGTATAAAAAAATCTCATTTCAATAACTATTAAAAATGTAGATTCCGATTCTCAATATAAGAAACTAATTCTTAGAATATCAGCATTGAAAAAATAATATGCATTAACACTACTAACATGATAAAACTAATGTGATTGGTATAGTAGTGTAATGCTCGTAAACTAACTTGATTGTCGTGGCTACATTTCGATGACAATCTAGTACACGATGTCAACAAATCGTTTTCAGAGAGTGAAGCAACCTAAAATCAGACTAATACTTTGACTATTAATAAACACAGGATAGGGTTGAAAATCCCGAATGCACAGTTCAGAGAAAAATATCGAAATATTTTCACTTACTTTTCCAATGTCAATTGCAGTGTTCATATCCTCCGTCGTTGTGAAAATCGAAGCACGATTACAGTTTTGCTGAAAAAAAAAAAGAAGGTAATCCTGGATTTTCTATGTTTTGAGTTTTTCTCTTTAATCTACTTCTGTGCGGTGTCATAAGTTAACACATGCAGTTCCTGATTAATTCACCACTAGCTGCCCTTTTCAGTTGAGTCCGATAGGCAAAAACCGAATAAATTCGAATTCCCAATGCAAAGATCATACAACGAATCGATAATCGATAAGCTATCATTTTATTACTCAAAATTTTCAACAAACCGCAGAGAGAGAAAGGCTTCTGCATCTTGACGCAAAGAGTGAATTAACAGATACTTCACCATCTACAGCGTCAAGACAATTGTCAGAGGCTCGATATGCTTTATTGTGCAAACCCTAAAAGTAATGAAGCTAAACAACTAACAGATTTTACTGTTCAAAGCAATGTTTTCAGCAATTTTCCCCAGAACTTTTATACCTTCTGAAAACCTGTCCGTCGATAATTTTAAATATTGACATAAAAATCCATAACTCTCTTTCAAGACTTATATTTGCTTCAGAAGTCTATATTGACTGCTACGTAAAAATCTCATGTCAGTAGCAGCTTCACAATTTCAAGCATTTTCGAGGACAACGATCCAAAGAAAGTGGAAGTTTTTAGCTTACAAGCTTGCTCATAAATATTACCCTACGTCTTTGTCCCGTAAACGTGATATATTTTTCATCAAAATTCCAAGCTCTCAGTTAAATCACCGGCAATGTCATGTTTGAATTTTAATAAACATTTCTCTGGTACTTTTATTAAAAATCTTAAAAAATCTGGCTTCAAAACGAACTAAATCGCGTCCCTATGACTTCTTGTCATAGTATTCAGCTTAAATAAGTGAACTGCACACACAGTAACAAGTGTACGTTCTTGCTTTGTTTTTGGGATATCTGCAAGGAAACGAAATGAAATGCAACGACTATTAGACAGTGTATCGGAATTACTGAATCACTTCTCAACGTACTTAGATGAGCAAGCGTTTTCGAAATAAAGACAGAACTTTCTGCGATAATTCTAAACCGTTTGTTTTATCTAGTACCTCTCTCGGACGACCCAAAACTCACCCAAATTTCGAATGAAAATGGGTTGTAAAAGTGTTTTGATGGAATGATTCCCGATTAATACACCGACTCTTTCTCGCGCAAAACAGTAAACACGTAGAAATTATTTCAGTATTTCCCTTTGATAGAAAAGCCGAACTCCTTCCGTCAACATCCCTAATGGTCAGTTTGTTGTGCTTCCTTTTTATTCAAACCATTCTTCGGGCCGAAAAGAATCGCAATTACACTTTGAACTTTGCAGAATATATTTCTTGATTTAGTCTGAGTTTTCTGCATTAAGAGTCGAAAAAAGTCAAAGCAATAAAATGAATGTAAAATTTATCAATTTTGACTGGCTAACATTATTACGTAAGCTTTTCTTAAAGACATATAAGCTCTATACTTCCCATATTGCTAGTTTCATCTGCGCTTAGTTTAAATGAAAAGTTATTCGGTTTAGTAAAAACACCGGAGTTGCAACCATGCATAGAAACTTCTAATCAACTTAGATCTACTTAGTGCAAAATTTTCGAACCGCAGAATCCGTTACTTTCATACAGCACGTCAGGGTGTGAGAGAAATCAAATGACACTATCAGAGTCAGTCAAATATTCACCTCAATGCGGGAATGTTCGTTCGATACAGAAGCAAGTTTCTGTCCAAATATACTCGAAGTTCGGATAATAGTTAGGTCAGAGTTTCCCTGAAATAGGAATCATCTTGGGGCAGTAATATTCCCCTATCACAATCAGATTTACAAGGCCAAAGGAAACTAAACAATTTATTACCCTATTGTGAAGGATTTCCAGTGATGTTGCGGTGTTTCTTGACTTACCAGAATTGGAATTTTGGGATTCATCAAAGTTGAGGTGAAGCTGAAACATTAATATATATGTTAAACATTTTGAATACGTTTTTACCTAGTTAACTGGCATTTTTGCTTTGCAGTCAGATATCCATTTGACTGCAAAACTCTACCACTATGAAATGAGGCGATGGAGGATATGTTCATGTTCTCCGCCAGTGTAACCGCATTAGCAACAACCAATGGGACTGTTTTCCTCCCATATAATGTGAAAGTGATCAAGAGGACGACATACGTTTCGCAGAAGAATAAAGAACTCTAAGAAATCAGACCAAATTATCAGATGAACTCATATTTAAATAGATCATTATTTTACCAAAACAGTGTTACCGAAGACCTTCGTTTCTGATTAAAGTAAATGATTAAAATCTGCAATAATCAGATAATATTCCTCCTATCAACATCATGTTTGCTTGAATGCCCAACAAATATTACATTACAAACCTGAAAACAAGAGCCCCACGATGGATCAGCATTAGCCTCCTTCGTCTTCCAACTGTGCGATTTGCTCACATTATACAACTGTAATTTTTCACCGTAACTTCGCCTGGCACAGGAAATAGTCATTTTCACAACCTTCGGAACTTGATTTCTTAGAGGACGGAAAAGGTGCGAAAGAACTTTCGGTATCATATAAGATATCATATAATTGCAATAAATGAAGTCGAAGAGAAACCGGGTACCGGTGCAACAAGTCCAGTTCTATCGCTGTAATTTAGGGGAAAGTAGAAAGTCCAAAACTTTTTTCTGTCGATCCTACTTCCCTGAATATCAGTAGATTTACAGTAGGTATTCCTAACACCTATATTACAAGAATATCAGCTTAATCGGTAACTGCATGATAAAGGATTTCTGGAGGTGTAACGACAAGCCTTAATCAGTGGGCATTATCGACAGCATTACTTTATCTTCTAAACGGAAAGGTGCCCGACTACAGCAGTGATGGACTTTAATCAAGCAGAAATTTGAGAATTAAGGAACCTACATCTTTGGACAAGAAAACCGTGTCGCCTTTAAGGTCGTATTCATTTTCCAGTTCAGTGTTTTGCATGACTGAGCTGGTTAGCTGTAACTACCTTTTTTATCCAGGTCATAATCCAGAAAATATACTTCATAAAGAGCTAAATCTGCGCATTTTTTTGAAAACTAGAAATTCGGAACCTCATCAACTGTAGTGGTAGTTTGCGCATTGGCTGCAGATACAATTTCAAGCTCAGTCGCATCGATCTCCGCAAAATCCTAAAGTCATTTTCAATGTTGTTTTTAGCACTTTTTTTTCGTTTACCTTCAGTGTTTGAATATCCAATAACAAAATCTAATCTTTTAATCTATTCCGTAGCTTTTGCAGACTGGTCCAGAGCATAATAAATATTGATCGCCAACTTGGACATTCAACTTATCATAAGCATTCACAGTCTTAACAGTGAATGAATGAACTAACGATATCAGTTGCAGATGGTATTTTTGGCTCACTGTTTTGCATCTGAGAGGAAATCTTCATATCTTCATACATTACTTCCTTGTTTCCCGCTGCTTTTTGCTGTGGAAAGTCAGTCGCGCTGGACTGAAAAGGGAAACAAGGTAAGTCATGCCGAATTTTGCAAGTTGTTAATAACTATTTTTATTGTCTGATATGATCGTGAGACGTACGCCACATGATTTTACGTACAGACTACACTATGTGTGTCATCTGTTGGAGAATATTTGATGACTTCTTCAGAATCCTTACATCACTCTGTAATATCATATTTAACGTTATTGTCAGCCGAGCTTTTGGCAGTTCATAGTAAAAAGGGAAGACAATGTAAAGCTAATTAAAACTATAACTGCTTCCTACTAGAATTTTTTAAAAAAAAATCGTGAAATTCTACAAACGCACCATGTATCCTCCAATTGGTGTATGACAAATTTCCATCTCACGATACTGAAATTTCGAAACTTTCAATACAGCAGAAAAAAATGAGATGCAAATACAATAGCGGACATTCTAAAGGGTAACTTTAAAGGAAAATTCTAGAAAACGTATGTGACAACGGCACTAGTAAAAAAAGGAAGGGAAGAAGCTGGTCACACCAAATTCCTGCAATTTCAATCACAAAATTTTTTTAATGAAATAATAACATTTCCACGACCGCGACATCCACTACCATTTTCACGCTGGCAGTTGTTACATCTGCAGTCGTGTTCTTCGCAACCATCAAAATCCTGAATATTCGCCAAAGTTATTCGGACGTGATAATTAGAATTTCTCAAACAGAAATACAAAAGTTTGGAAGGTTTAGAATTTCCGGTGGATGAAATATATTGAAATATATATGAAATATATTCCGAAATTTTTAGATAAATGAAAAAGAAACTAAACAATACTGAATTCAAATTTGCCATTGTATTGAAAGTTATGTTTGAATAAAATCTACTTAATTTAAAAATTGACAAAAAAGCTTACACAATCACGTCTCCCACCCATTTTGAAATTTTCCGCGGGAGCGAATGAACGAATATCACTGAAAGAAGATTAACAGGAAGAAAATTTCATCCTCTCCACTCACCGCATCTCACAAACTCATCCTTTTCACTATCCGATATACCAGATTTCCTACAAATCTACTGTTTCACTCCCCGGAAGGACCTATCCCATGGGAAAATCACGGAATGCACACTCAACCGCATCGTCACAGGAACACAATGGAAGCCTAAAAAATGCAATATCTCTCAGCAGAGATTGGAATGGATGAGCCTACGTGATTTATGCAAAAACTGTCTACGCGATTTATGCGAAAAGCACACTCTTCGATGAATATCGCTTGTTACATGTCTGGAAGGAATGGAAATTCTCAAGCATTCTTTCCGGCATATCTCGGGATGTATATATGTGAAATCTTAGGTATTTCAGAGTGCTCGAAATCAATATTTCAATTAATGATTAAATGAGAAGTGGCAAAAAAGTTTACACGACCAGATCTACTGCGAAGAAGGAAAGTCCCTTCTCCCTCACTCACAGAAGACAAATTCGCCGGAAGGATTCCCTGGGAAACTTCAAAAAAAAAAAACTTGAGAATATATAGAGTTATTATCCTTCGCAAGAACACCGACGAGTCCAAAAATGCGTCTAATAGCAGGAATAGTTCCAGCTTATATAATTCATGCGCGAATTATTTAGATTTCAGTTAGAATTTGGAGGAACTAATCGAAGGAATTAATTGGAGTATTTGGAAAAAATAATTGGAAGTTCTAGTTTAGACTTCTCTTCTTCTAGTTTAGGCGTTCGAGATATTCCAGATCACATGCATCAGAGAGGAGTAATTTCATGAAGAGCAGTTAGTCACTAAAAATAAAGTTACCTTTCATCGTGTTCTTGTTGTGGAGCATATTTAAATCATTGTAATATTTTATTTTACTCTTGACTTCCCAATCCTTAATTCCTTTCTTTGTCAAGCATCATACAACGACCAAATTATCATCAAGAAATAAATCGATTTGAGGACTAAAAAATTCATACCTTCTGCAAATTCAAAGATCATCGCTTGTCAGCCTAATCATTTGCAAAAAAGAATGAAATATTTACTTGTGATTGCAAATGTTACAGCACCACTATTGTCGCTATAATACAGGGATGACAATGATATTATTTAGTTGTATTTACTAAAAGAGCTGAAATCGGCTGGAAAATTGATAGCCTCCGGTATTTCTGGACTTTCTAAGATTCACAACAGAGAACAGCGGACCTTTCCAGGATCAGTTCTGATCAGTCGTTATTGTGAATTTTTTATTTCTCGTTTGCTTATTCCCACAAAAATTTCGATGTGTAGTCTATTATCCTCATTAAAAAGCCAAAAATTTAACGAAGTGACAAAGTGATAGCCATTCCTTCACAAAGGATAGAATAATGAAAATACAGGGTTAAATACAAAGTAATGGCTATCAGTGGCTACCAGCTGACCAGTCATCAAATATTATAGATTTATATTCGGTCCCGAATACTTAGAAGCGTTGGAATTGGTGTAATTTTCGTCCTTCAGTTTATCATTATGAAGATTTTCAAAGTGGTGACGACGACGAAGGAATTTTCGGCATATATGATGGAAGGAATATATTCGTTACGTTTCGCTGTCCTACTGTTAACATTTATCATTCTTCTCTTTATCATCACGCAAATATGTGAAATGTTATACTCATTTATGCGCTTGACACAACAAAATGTTAGTTTTCAAAATCCTTTTTAAGTATTTTTCTTACCTTCACAATAAGCCCTTTGTGCCTGAGAGATAATAGCATACCTGGGCGAGTAACTCTGATACCTGGATGAGCAATAAAGAGGGCAGGTGAACATCAACTGAGGCAGTCATTAAACAATGATTTGAATTGGTTCTCGTGTTGCATACCAGGTTTTTCATACCACTCGTTTCTTTTTTGCCATTTCCTTCAAATTTTTTTTTGTTACATAAATGTGGCCGTAACAACTATTCAGGAAATTAAGTGAAGCTTATTTCGGTACCGTCTTGCTCTCGAGATTTTTCGTTTCAAGACTCCGCACTTATTCTGATTTGTCATCCTCAGAGTGTTGGCAGCAATATCTAAGGACAATGCCATTTCCCTCAAAGCAATAATGCTTTTCATTTGTTAAAAAAATGTAGTTAACTATAAAAATGCTTAACTAACCAAATTGGAAGGAAGGGTTTTGTAGGATTTGTAGGATACAAATTAATGAGACTTTATACAAATACCTATTTCTTTCTTTTTAGATATATTTTCATCTACTTGTATATGCCATGTCACTGTCCTAGCTCGCATGCCCTGGCAGATAAATCTTAGGAGTAAAGCGCGGGTCATTCCCAAGTATACTCGTCGATATTCTCGTAGAATAATTGCCTTGGCAAAATTTTTTTCTAACCCGTAAGCTGCTTTAGGCATTGCCGACTTTTTATTTCCAATTTTAACAGAAATTTTATGAGAAAAGAGAAAGGTATGCTATTATACAAAAGTAACCTTACCTAAAAAATCCACTGTGCAGACTAGAACGTACACCCGCATTTGTAGCATTTGCAGCAAGCGTGCGTAGAGCCCTTCCCAAAACTTTGTTCGCGAAGCCTGGCCACGATGATGATGATATACGATTTGTCGTGGTCTTCTAATGTCGTGGTCTTTTTTAAGCTGGAAAATGATGAATATGGTCCAACGGAGATCATTACGGAAAGTCCCAATAAATTTAAGAGAAAGCATTCGAGGAAAACAAGTCAGAGAAGAGAGAGGTTATCTTTTTGCCGTTCCTCCCAATACTTCAGTTGTTTTGCCTATCACAAAAGGATACTTACCTTTAATTCTTACTGAAAAACATTCAAGAACGACCAAGGAAGATGTCGCACAGATTTCATTACGCAATGAAGGAAACAGAGGAAGAAATCACCATAAAGAGATGTTTGATAAGGTAAACGTTTCTCGTTTTGCCAGCACATTTGTGCTAATTTTAAATTAGGTTTCGGAAAATTTTGAAATTTTGCTATGTTCACTTTATTGAGACGTGATATTGTAGAAATCAGTGGAAATGCTAAAATCATCACCGTTTTCCACATCCCTCATTCCATCCAATCCATCAAACTGTTTAAGAAAACAGTTAGAAAATAATTCCCTGAAGCGGAAATACTTCAGTATGTTTTTGTTCATTATCGCTATGTAACTCTTAAGTATTGAGTCACTGGTTGTTTCTCTAATTCTGAGCTGAATATTTGAAAGAGGAAATAGTTTTTAAAACGAACAAATTTTATTGCAGCTGACCCAGGAACATCTTTTTATCCTAATACTTCCGAACTTTAATTTAAAGCTATAAATTCATTATACAGCTTCTTTGCTCACCAAATTATGGTTTTAATACATTACAGCAACAAAAGAACAGTCAGCCAACAAGCTTTCAATTACAACAAGTGAAGGAATAGAAGACGAATCATTGGCAGTAATAGTCGATTTGCCTATTCAGGAAAGTAAGAAAAATCTTCAAGTTCACAGGAAGTGCCCCCAAAAAAATACAAGTAAAACCAGTATTATCAATCATTTTGTAATTCAATGCGGTCCGAGGAAAATCGTTTGGAATGTTGTTCGGTTTCTCCTAGAAATAATTTGGGTCTTTTCTTTGTAGACTACACTCCGATAACGACAGATTCGACAGTATCGTCAGGGTTTGCATTTTTTAATGACTTTTAAATATGCCCCATATTGTTGTTTTTAACCTTGTTTTGATTTCTTGCTTATAGCTTTGGCTTATCATTTTGACACATTTCAAGCAAGTCATATTGAAAGAAAATAGTGGTAAAGATTATGGCTAAAGATTGAACAGATTTATTAAGTTGATGAAATACTAAAAGTTAAAACTCAAAAAGTGTAAATAGGAGTTTTTGAATCTGTGTTCAGTAAGCTGAAAATAAATCTCAAGAGTCACAGAATGCTATTAGTCTAATTCATTGTACTATATATCCTTGGTGCTACTCTTTAAAACATAATAAACACTGCATGAAGTAATACAGTTGTGGTTACACTGCTAGCTTCTTAATATTCGTTTCAACAATACCTTGATATCGGAATTAATTTTAGAAATGAATGAAGAAGGAAGAAAACAGGATAGATGGTTAAGCAGATACACTTTGTATTTTTCTATAATCGTTTAATTATGGATATCTCATTTGTTCTTTTTTTTTCTTGATTTTCATTGCGAACGTGATGTCGATTGCGTGATTTTTTGTTTCAGAAAAACAAAAGTGAAATAAACGAAGTTTAGAAAGTTTATTAGCAAATAAATATGAAGAAACTCTTCCGTCATTCTTATTGCCAGATTTAAGAAAGTTTCTAAAATTATGAAAATGAAACATACAGACGAGCCGATAAGCCGATCTTTTTATAATTCGACGTATTTTCTCTAAAAACACTTATGAAGCCATTTGATTTTAACGGTATTAGAATGGCATGAATGTAAAAGTTGGATGGTAAATAACGCATTCATCCATGTGTTAGATGTTCCGCCGATGAATTGTGTCGATTTGTTTCTGATATGGGGTCATCCTCAAATTCGGGCAGCGATTTGTAGAGGAAGGAAAATCAGTAAGATAAACGGCGCATCTGCAGTTCATCACGCGGTCTTAAATATCACTGCTTTCACGGCTGATGCTAATTCTGTCGTTGCTTTTGTTTGCTCTGGCTACTTCTTCAGCATTCATCCTGTAAGCATCTTTTTGTTATTCAAGATAAAACTTAGTCGCAAGATGGAATTTAAAAATTTATTTTGCGTGCAGCAAAACTGATTATAGTATCAGAGCCTGTATTTACTGCGTCCAGAAAGTCTTGTGTTCTACTTTATTACCAAAAACAGTTTAGTATGCAAGGAAAAATTGTGATCTACTCTTTACATGAATTTGGTCAACTTGTTGGACTATCGTTGAAATTAAAAAATTGACATAGGCATTCTTGACCTTCTTGATAAATTGCCTTTCTTTTCCAGAGATTCACCCAAAAATGCAAGGAAATCAACTTCATATAAGAATAGAAAAGTTTGCAGTAGAGACGCACTTGAATTTATGCAACCGAGACTGAAGAAACGGTATGGTGAGTGAATAATGAAGATTTATTTATTATTATTATAATATATATTTATACATATAATACTACTGGAATTTGTTTTAAATGCTTGATGAGTTCTTTAAAATCTCGAAATCAGATATTTTCCTCAGCATGAATTTAGCATTTGAAAGTTTTCGAATTGGATGAAGACGAGAAATATGAATTTAGAACATGGTTTTTGCCTTTAACTTCTCGTTTAGTGTCAAATTATGTTAGCCATCCAGCTAACGATTCAGAAAAATAAATTTTAGAACTGTGTTGTTTCTGTGGAAAGTTAAATGTGTTATTTTTCTCAGTTCAATTACAGAGGTTATTTTAGTACTGAATAACCATAAGTGGTATACTGGGACGCTGTCCTGGTCATTTCGGGATCCATTCCACCTTTTCAAAAACGACCAGAAATTCGTCATTGTAAAGTTTGTCTCCTGCTGTTTACATTTTCATTCCATTATTCGCGAAAATCTTTTTCAAAAAACCTTCCAATTCATTAATTTATCGTGAAAAATTCTTTCATTTTCCGTGCATTAATCATAATCCTTCCTTTCCATAAAAATACTGATTCAATTCATCAATTTCTATTACTTTTAAAACTTTCTGTTTCTGGATTCATCTCAATAAGTAAACCATTACCTTTGCATCTGTTAACTTCGACATTATTTGAGCAAAGTTGAGATTTTGTGAATTAGTGATCTTATCTACCATTTTTCAAGGAGTGTTCTACGTCAGGCTTTCGAGAAGTGGTCAAAGTCATCAAGAGGCGCTCTTACATTCAAAGATTTCTCTCCAATGGATCGTACTACAGGAAGTACTGGCGCAAATCTTGATGTTCTCTTTGCTAAATATGCTCACGGTGATAAGGAATCCTTTGATGGGTTTGGTGGAGTCGTGGCACATTCAGGATATCCTGTGGAGGGTATCATCCATTTCGACGGTTCTGAATATTGGTCGATCGACGGACATAACGGGCTTGATCTTCGATACGTTCGTTTTGTTCTCTTTTTTGCTACATTGCTTTCAGTTTCAAATAAATTGACCATAGAAGAAACAAGAAGCAATCCCTTCTATTTTCTAATTTAGATCTCGAATTATGTGTAGGCCAAGCTTCTTAAATCTTGTCTTCTTTTTAGGTTGCCCTTCATGAAATTGGACACGCTCTTGGACTTCGACATTCCAACGACCCAAAAGCTATCATGCATCCATATTACAGGTTTGAAATATAATTTCAATTTTTAGATTTCTATTAACATTAACTGCTATAGATATTAAATATTTCTATTAACTGCTGTAGATATTAAACACATTACAGTGACCAACTGAAAAAAGGTTTTGAGCTTGGCGAAGACGATATTTTGGGTATCAGGAAGCTTTATGGAACTTCTTAAAAGAATGAAACATTGTGAAGTTAACGAAATCTTGGACGTTATTATTTTTTGGTAATTATTGAAAGGCGTTGAGATTCTGAGTGTTTTCTTTTACTGATAATTGAATTCTGAAAACTGATTCACATTCTCTAGTGGTTTTCAGTAATTTTTTCTTATTACTTCTATTATTTTCACAGTTATGGCAAAAAAACGATATGCAGCAGAAAACGATATGCAGGCTTTCTTCTGATCTGATCCATTATATGTGGATCTCGGTACCCTCTTCAAAAGAAATAGTAGTATATAAAAAAAGACAATACAAATTTTTGTTTTCGAAATTCGAGGAAATTAGACAGAGTGATGAGATTTGTCACTGATGTTCATTTTATGTGAAGTTCAATTCTAATTATCATTTAAAGATCGAAACTCTGTGAGACATCGCAGATATAATGTAATTTTTTTGCGAATAAACCGTACTTGTCACATGAAATCAAGCATAGTTCATTCGCTCAACAGCAATCCAGAAATTCTTGTTGTCTGAGGTACGCCATCCTATTGGGCCAAATTCACAATCACCACACATGAGGACATCCAGATCATCCACAGTTAGGAAACCGATCGTGTCAAATGCGTATTCGTTGGTTGTGAACCACCATACATCCGTTTTTTCCATCTGTTTACCTTCCATTCCACCAACACTCATTTCTTTTAATTCTTTTGGATCTTTCCCTAGAAACAGGAGATATGAAAAGGCATTCTTCAAATTGAAAATTCAAATGATGATGCTAAAAAATAGAACTTTTGGAAAGTTAATGACTTTAATTGGAATGTTAATGATTTGATAGGTTCCGGAATGATATACAATTCGTTACAAGAGAGAACAAAACACAGTTTTCATGATTGTAGCCAAAAACATTTCCTGCACGGCTTCAACGCTACTTTCAAATACTGACCACTCTGTACTGGAGAACACGAAGGCCACTTGATAAATTTTGTACAAGTCCAAATAGGTTCTCCTCACTAAAAAGAATGTAAGGGACTTGTTAGATACCTTTCAGAAACGTCACCCGTTTAGCACCAAAAACGACGCATTGACAACGACGACATAAAATTTTCTTTTTATTTCGTTGTTGATCATCTATCAAATCACTAAAGTCCTGTCTTTCATTTTTGCTACTACACTTCTGGTTAATTGCAGGTGCATTTTCCGTGAAAAGCTGAAATTTAATTTAGACATACTTCCATAAATTTCATATGAAACTTCAATTCAATCCGGCATGAATTATAGGCGCATAGAAGGATTTCCTACTTCGCCAGTGAAATCACGGTATCTCTTTAATCACCCAGCCAAACGAATAAATCCAACAATACTTACATCTTGTACGACCTCTTTCACAGGCATCGTTCCACCACTATAGGATGGATGAATTTAAAAAGACCAACGATATCTCTTTATAAGTTCATCTTGCCAGGAAATTTGCATAAATAGCTTGATTGGTTAGCATTGTCTCAGTATCCAACGAGCGCTGCTTACGACGTCCAATAATAGCATCAGCACTTCTGAGGTACGTCTCTAGAATATGTTTTGAGATTTGGTCCCATATCGCTTGCAAATCTGTTCCGTTCAGTCTCTACATGTAACAAATTGTTCACTTTGACCTGATATTTAGCTTTGGTATACGTACACTCACATTGTTCTTGTAAAGAATCCATTTTTACATGTTGACTTACTTGTTCCTGGCTTCTTTAATCATTTATTTTCTTATAAAAATCCTATGATTCTTACAAGGAAATGCTTAACGTAAAAGGTGATGGTAAATGAATGATGAGTTCAAAGTCAGCAGGTATTGCAGAGGATCAATTGTGTTGTGAATTTAATTCAGGAATGAGTTTTTTTGAAGCTCTTTGTTTGATTTGCAAGTTTATGAAATGATATCGAAAGGATAGCTGACCCTACGATTCACCTTCTAATTGGGATGGCGAAAATGAATATCACCTTGAAGTCATTCCTTTGCATAAATATACACCTGAATGTCGCATTTTTCCTTCTAAGGGTATTACCCCAGATTCTAAAATTTCAATATTAGAAGTGATCCATTAATCAAAACCACTGCTGATAATAATGGCTTCTGTCTAATTCAAGTTTTGTTTTTTTTAATGCCTTTAAAATGATTTCAAAGAGTAATGAATCAATGCGCAAAGGAAAAATCACTTGATTGGTAAGCTTGTGCATAAATGCGCTATGTGCTTTATTTAAAATAAATTATAATGACGAGAAATTGTTATGCGATATGATAAATGAACGGTTGGTAGGGATTTTGTTGGAGCAGCAGAAGTCAAATTGATTGAGTGATTCATTATTGACAATTTGCATATTATGATTGATATTTTTGCTGATAGTGGTGAATAACAGAAAATTTGACCTTCGTTTGAAACGATGACAGTCTCCCTCTTTCTTTCTATATTTTCTTTTTGTTTATATACCCTTATAAATTTTGAAATTAAAAGATTTTCCTCCTTAATTTTAGTTCTGGTTTAATGCAAAGCAACAGGAAAAGCATGTGAAATGTGCAAGGTCGGATGTTCCAATTTGTTTGTAATGATGAAACTGCAAATAATCATGATTTTGCAGTGATGAGAATTCATATGGCTCATTGTTGTTATTGCTAATCTTGATAAAAGCACTTCCACATCGAAGCACTTAATTAACGAATTGCTGTCGTACTACTGTTTAAAATGACATTGATCATACAATGCTACTTTTTGTCTGCTTCATATAACTACAAATTTTTTTCTGATTTCGATATATCAGAAAATTTTGTTGCTGATATTCTCCAACACTCTTGTTCTTTTGCATGCTTTCCCGTAATTGTGGTTTCCGGCTCCAACAGTTTTTCCTGTTGTCATTTCTTATTTCAATTTGTTTTATCCTTCAAAAATTAGAGGAGAAGTGTTGCGGTAACTACAGATAACGTTTTGTATTTCAAGTGTGCTTTTGGACTTTTGTTATCTTTAATATGAATTCTAAATTTGATATTCGGGATTGGAATTTCAGTTCATCCAACATAAAATACGTAGCAGTAATTTCAGTGTTTCCATTTCTACTTTGCGTCTTTATTCTCTTAGTTTTCATGTTTTCTCATCTCATACTGCTTTATATTTCCTTATCATTTTTTTTTCTCTCGCTTACATTGCATTTCATCCATTTCACATTTAGTAATTCGTTTCCCACTGTCGATTATCAGGTCTCTTTTGATTTTCCACTAGTGTAATCGTTATTTTTGCTGTAGTTTACTGTCTGTACTTCACATATTTGACAGAAATAAAACATTTTTGTTATCAGCAATTATGCTTTAACGACACTTTATTAGTCTTTCTTTCACTGTTTATTAAGAGAGGTAGAGATGGACTTATTTGGGAGAAGGAATGTATGCTTAAAAAAGAAAGGGAAGGATTTTTAGTTCTAAAAATAAACTAAAGTACAATAGGGACAATGAAGGCGTTTAAGCAGTCCCTCTTTAAAGTTGTTCAACATGAATGTTAAACGAATTGTACTTCTGCATTTATATCATATCTGATAGGGTGATTTTACAGCGTCAAAAGTGATTTACGTAAAATTCAGGGAAAGTTCCCTAAAAAGAGCCGAGAAATAATCTTATGCCCTTTATGGATTAGTTTGATCATTCGATTAGATCTGTAATCGTTCGTGATTGGTTATATTCTAGACTTCAGAAGGAAAGTGGATGAATCTTATAAGTAAGCCACTTATCGTAATCGACAGCCAAATATGTAAATCAGAAGATAAATGACGAGCAAATCATTACCTTGATTGACACTTGCAATGGACATTGATTGTTTGTGTACACTATTGTATGGTGAAGATCACATGTATCATTTATGGTTCATGGTTCATTTCGTTTTTGTGAAATGTGATCAGTTGGATGCAAGATGATGATCCCTTAAATCCCATGCAAAACTGTGAATTGAGGAGCAATTTTCAACATTATGTTATTATTTGATTCCATTTCATTCTTACTCGAAGCTTTAAAGTATTTCCATTAACAGCCATTGATCTCTTTCAAATTTATTTGTAATCAGTTTCCAGCGAAGGAAAAATCAAGGGAAAAGAGATTTGGCTGAGGATGACAAACTTCTCAGGATTAATAGTGAGAGCAGTTATTGATGACATAGAAGTTCCTTTCTGTCATCGTTTGGGTTTATTGAAGAATAATAAAAGGTTAAAGATAAAACAATGAATTTATTTCGCTTTTTGAGCTTGACATTTGCGACTATTTCTTGACATTAGTGCAAAGTATTACATTTTACAGGGATTCAACGATGATAATCGGGGAAGTTACTTGTTTTACAAAGTTATCGTATTCAAGTTATCGTTATCGTATTCAGGGCTGTGATTGCGCTTTGAGCGTTGATTGGTAATTTGTTTGACAAATATATTTTTTATGGGTTTCAGATTTTCTTCGTGAAAAATCGTGATTGGACAAATAACAGAGTAGAAAATTTTTCCTTTCCCATCTAAATTTTTTTGAGGAAAAACTCACTAATAGAAAATAATGAATCGAATCACTTGAGAGTTCCATTTCCTGCATACCATATTTGATTTTGCTTCTTTAATGATAAAAAAACTGATTTCCTATCTGGATCGTCACTATGTGGCTGATGAAAAAAATTATCATTCCTTGTCATCCATCTCAGTTTGAGTTATTTCCCTCGATTTGTTGCAAGCATTACAGTAATAACGCAAATGTGTAGTTATTGGATTAGAATACAATAAGTGGCTGTAGTACGAGACTGTTTCAGCAATCTTTATGTACCATAATACCACTGAAAAATGAAATTGAAATATGTTGTTTGATACAGAAATGTTCAGACTTCTGAGCATTATCGAAAACAGGGAAATATCGGGTAAGAAGTGATGAAGAAGATATCATAGATGTCAACGTTGAAGATGTTACATAAACGAGAAAATCCCCTTTTCTCCTACTGTTTTAATTATTTTTGTTCCTTCACTTTTTCCAAACATTTTTTAGCATCAATCCAATGGGAACAAAATATATAAAAAGAGTTTAGTATCTGGTAGAGAAGATTCCTTGTTCAATGTAATATTCCCGATGTTATCCCTCGCTTCACTGGAAAATCCATTATGAACGCATGAAGATTTTTTTGTTTTTTTAGACAAGGAAATGCTCGAGTGGAATTCAAATATTAGAAGTAGTTCATTTGTCATGTTGAAGAAAAGAAACGCTGAAATCCAGTGACGTGTCATCAGTTGTGAAATGCCAATTTAACTCTTTGTCGGGATTTCATGGTGGGCTGTGTGAAAGTGTGCTTTCGATGTTTGAGTGACTTAGAGGTCTTAATGTGTTTGTGTTCCTTGGGATTGTGGGTTATTTGAACTTTAGATAGGATGTGCAAAGAGTAGGTTAAGTGAGGTCAGAATTTGATTAGAATGTGATTCCTGGATTGTTGGATGTTGATGAACTCACCTTCAAATGTTGCATTCTGCTTGCTGCAATAACTGCAGGCATTTCATCATTCGTTGTGTTTTATTTGAGATGATGGGCATATTTGGACGGGAAAAAAAGGTCGACACGAAGGAAGCCGTTCGTGAACTGCAGCGGAAAATGCGAGCTGAATTGCGACAGCTCGATCGTCAGATCCATGCCATTGAACGGGAAGAAGCGAAGGTTGCTTTGTTGATTAAACGTTGTAAGAAGTTCTTGTCAAGTCCTGTTTAAGCATCGCTTGGATTTTTTCAGACTTAGACCACTTATTCCTTGTAAAGACTCAATCATTCAGGTCTAAAAGATTAATTACAGGTCAAAAGGCAGATAAAGGAATCAGCGAAGAAAGGTGACCGAGATGTATGTATCGTGCTTGCAAAGTCTATTTTACAGTCAAGAAAAGTATGTTATATTATTAGTTTGAGTCCTGAAGGTAGTAGTTCGTGTCATCAGTCCACTCAAATTACTTCCAGATATAAATTTAAAGATTAATTGATCACTAAGATAGTAGAACTCACTAAGTGAGTATGGTCAGCTCAACTGAACGACAATATAGCATTGGTCGTCTGAGCTTCTTCGATGATTTTCCTGTTCGTCCATGCGATTTTCCATAGGAATAAATTTCTGATCGTTGGGATGATGCATTAAACATTGAAAACGCTCTTATCGAGATTTATAAAATAGAACATTATATTTAACCACTTAAATATATTGTAGCTCAATTTTTCAATTTTCCGAATTTATTCGGTTGAAAATTTCTTTTAAGGCAGTATCGAAAATCCATGGAACAAAAGCACAAATCAATTCCGTTGTTATGGGGATGCAGCAGCAGCTTGCAACAGTTCGTATGGCGGGCTCGTTGCAACAATCTACGGAAGTAATGAAAAATATGCAGCAATTAGTGAAGGTTTATTTTTGAAAAAACAAAGCTGAGACGGGATAAAAGATAGGTATAATTAAAGTAGGCAGTCTGGGGAGTCTTAAAATCGACTCGACGGTAAAGGGTTGCTGAGCTTTCCCGAACTTGCTAATTTATTATTTGCAAATTTTGGGCCTCCTTATTATCATTTAAGAATGGCAAACCACAGGAGATAAGTTGGGAGTCATATTAGACAGAATATGTATAACAATAAATATAAATTATATCACATTTTATTAATTTAAGGTGCCTGAAATAATGTCCACAATGCGTGAACTTTCGAAAGAGATGATGAAAATAGGTATTATAGATGAAATGATTGAGGAAACCATGGAATCCGTAGAACCAGAGGAGCTTGAAGAGGAGGCGCAGGTATTATTATATTTTTGAATGTACAATAAGCGGTGTTCATCAGGAATTTCAGAATTTGTGTTGTACTTGAGTTATACTTGTGAACTTTTACAACAGAATTTACCTACCTCCCTTTACTGCAGAAATTATTAAGGTTCTCTGGTTCTTCCATACTTCTATCGGATGAAAGGAGGAGTAATAATGCAACTTCATACCAGACGATCTGTTACATTAAGAGAAAAAAAGTTTGCAAGATTATTTGCGAAAACTTTCCATTATATTTTTTTGATTTTTGCATAGTCTGCGAGTGCACTTCTCACTTGCAACAAATTTCAAAGATTTTTACAGGAAGAAGTAGATCGGATACTGTATGAAATTACAGCCGGTGAATTGGGTAAAGCACCATCTGCTGTCAAGGACACACTTGCAGTGGAATCAGAAAGCATGCTGGAGGGTATTGAGGGACATGCCGTTGACTATGATGAGATGCGTGCTAGGTTAGAGTTTCTCAAAAACTGATGGGGAAAATTAGAGTAAACTTCTCGCTATATGAATTGTAATGTTAAACTTCCGCTTCCTATTGCTGTCTTTTAAGAATTGATGTACAATATGGATTTTTGAAAAAAGTGCAAGGCTGTGGTTATTTGATTTAAAAAGTTGGTGTTCTGGCTCAAAAAACAAAAAAAAGTTCTTTTCAGATGCTGGTCGGGTAATGACAATATATATATATATATATATATATATATATATATATATATATATATATATATATATATATATATATATATATATATATATATATATATATATATATATATATATATATAT
>NW_018108190.1:227750-238812 GCF_000183805.2 Loa loa | reverse complement strand
ATATATATATATATATATATATATATATATATATATATATATGCATATATATATATATATATATATATATATAGGCTCTTAATCGCAAATTAGGAAAATTATTTATATTGTTTATTCTCTTTGGTATATTTGCGAATGTCCTATTGTACATTATAAGTACAAATTTCGTCACGTTTATCTTTGACTGGGATACTTTTCGTGAATTGATTGATCAAAATTTATGTTTTGCCCTGAACTGTCATGTAGCTGTAAATATCGACCAGGTGCGTTATGTTTCCGCTTGTATACATATCTGCTTGTTAGCCTTCTTAAAATATATTAGTTTGAATGTGACACTTCGGGTGTGAAGGAGGATACAATTTGGGAAAATGACGTTCTATTGTTGATAGTGGTAAGATTATTCATGTTCCAAAGAGTGAGGGATGAATAAAAGTAACGTATTCAGAGGAAAACTTATTGTTAGCAAGCCCGTTTTTTTATGGGTTTCAATATTTGATATGATATGTTTCAGCAATTTATTCATTGCTTAGATAGCAATGAACGAATTGTAGAAGTAGAAGTACATTAAACACTGAAACCCGTGAAAGATGAATAAATAACAAGGCAAGGCTTTCAAATAACAAGGCTTTCTCTGAGTCTTACTTAGTCTGCAGCAGCCGTTAATTCTTAGTATTATAATTGTGATTTCATAAATATATTACAACAGGTTGGATAATTTCTGAAAGTTTGTCTTGGTCGAAATTTCTTATTCTCACAACAGTTCTATTTTATAGAAGAGGATTGTTGTGGTCCTTCATGTCGGTGAATACAAAGAATAAGTTTCATTTACTCAGATAAATTGTTCGCATCCTGTTCAACAAATATGACTTGAAATATTTTGATGTAAAACTGTATCGAAGATTTTTTGTAGCATGCTCAGCATACGAAGTTCGAACTGCTTCAGATGACGAGATTGCATACGAACAGTATACCCTATATCGAGGGGAAGCATCCAAAACTTCCTTAGCGAAAGGGAGAAGCACATCCTCAAATCTAGGAGATAGAAGTTAGTGGTTTTTAAGTATCATTTCAAATTTCCGATTGTCGGTTGTATATTCTGTGCGACAGAAAAGTCCGTGCTGAATTTGCTGTTTCATATTGAGGTATGTCGTAAAACATTGGAGCTATATTATAGTTGAATGGCATTTCGTACTTCATACTTGCTCTCTCGCAATTTATTTATTTGCATTTACTTTGTTTTGAGTTTTTTGTTTGGCTTAACAATTTTCGCTCGAAAACTGCACGTTTTATTACAATCTAATTATCGTCCGACCGTTTATTACCCGTAGAAAGTTACTGTGCTGACAGGAAGATATTCGCAGCATTAGATTTTTGTATGTAAATATGCACGATTATTTTTAAAAAATAGATAGTAAAGTTTCACTGTAAGCTATGTTATAAAATTTAGTTTATGCATAAATTGTGGATTCGGTTCTGGGTACGATTCTGCGATTCTCGATTCTCCCATAATTTCCTAACCACAAACAAGGAGTGATGACAGTTCGGCGCGGATATAAAAGTAAGAATTGGGGAGTTTTTTAATTTTTTTTTTCATGTCCATAAGAAACGCAGCGACAAAACTACATTAAAATGCTGGAGGTGTTCGTGATAGACCATCCTGACAGTGGAACTAACGAGGTTGAGTTATGAAATTTCGAGGTAACAGTTGGAAGGTGAAAAAAGTTGCTAAACATTGTGCAGTTTAATCACTATAATCTTTCAACCCAAAAGTTTTAGTTTCCCAAAATCTATCCTTATCCTCGATGGAAGAATTGTGGTTAATTAATTCGAACCGTATTGTAGCAGTAAGGACATTCTGTTTCGTTTAATAGAATATTTTCAGATTTCGATGACAAAGCATTAATCGTACAGACATTATTTATTGTGATTCTATTTGTAATATTTTCTTTTTGTACAGTTTTACCAGTTTGTTTTTATCATTGGTTCACTAACACAACAATTCATTTCTTTTTGTAAATAAATTCCGTACGTTTTTGCTTCAAATATAAATTTTCCAAAGCATTACTTAACTATCTCAGAGCATAGCTGTGTGTATTTAAACGAGGGTTGAACGTTAACACCAGACTGACTGATTCGCATGTTCAAATAGTAAACGCTCTTGTACTTTAAATAATATCATCTACTAGTCTGAGAGTTGAAGTGTGAAGTATGGTTTTGTAAAGTTTGGAAAGGAGCTTTGCGCATAATTTCATTTGCAAAGTCATTCTCCTAACTGCATATTTAGTGTGAGAGATTGATGATGGTGGGACTGTTGCTAATAGAATGAGATGACAGTTATTATTTGAGCCGTTGTGCATCCATGTATCATGTCCTCGCAGAATATGAATAGTTTTTCCTGTTTATGATACTATCTGTCTGACTTTTAGAGGAACGGAATGAAATAGTTGAATTAAGGACGTCGTGAACCTTTGTTTATTAGACGCATGTGGGACTGAA
This sequence comes from Loa loa, assembly GCF_000183805.2. Lineage (NCBI taxonomy): Eukaryota > Metazoa > Nematoda > Chromadorea > Rhabditida > Onchocercidae > Loa > Loa loa. The sequence goes on along the minus strand of NW_018108190.1, from coordinate 236,316 downwards.
TCATGTTGTACAGTGTGGCCTACGTCATAGATGACTAAACAGCGTAATGGTACTGGTATGCGTTTATTAATCACTGTTTGTTTAAAAGTGCTGTTGTGCCATAAGTAGTAATAAGAAGTGTCACTAATTGCGTGGGCATTGCGTCATTCATTATCAGAAAGTGCACCGTTAGGGTTCGTTCCCGAATAATATATAAGGGTAGTAGGTATAGTATTGATATGGTAACGGGTTTGGTAGTGATGCGCGAGGGGCAGGGAATATTGCAAAAGTGAACAATATTTTGTTATAATTGCTAGGAAGAAAAGGTAGAGAGAGGAATTTTGCGTGTTCTGAACCTGGAAGATGAATTCATCTGTCTTTTCCACTGTCTCTTCCCGTTACCTCTACAGCACAGTCAGAGAACTTTTGGCACACATACAAAGCGTAGTTTTTGGTTGCACTGATTTGAGAAAGAATTGCTTTGTTAAGTAGAGGAAGGCGCAAGAAGAATAGAAATTTCGATTGGATGGGATAGGATGGGATGGTGTTGAAAGGATGCGAGAAAAGGACGGCACTGCTCCATTCCAAGTCTTTTTCAGAGATTGTTGTGCTGTTGGTGCTATCACTTCAGCGTTTCTCATTTTTTGTTTACAATGCTGTGTACATTGTTGATTCATTCTCATCATGTTTTATTCTCATTTCCTTGTTCTTTTTTTTTTATTTTTGATCTTGAGGTCATCAAAATAGATCACATAGATTCTGTCAATATCTATTAGGTGATGGTGCTGTACAGCTGTTTCTCTGTTCTTTTCATATTTTCTTATAATTCCTACACGGATCCGAAATTGTGATCCTTCCATATTCATACTACAGATTTACAAGTTAGAGCATCTCTTTATTCTTCAGCACACTGAATTGTCTGTTTTTTAAATTGCAGTATTCTTGTTGAAATCTAGAACTTTATAATTGAACTTTATAACTATAACTTAATAATTATTTTTTTGAACTTTATGATTAAACTGCTCTCATTGGACTGATTATAAAGCAGTAGCACGAATTTCTATCTCTGAAAGATGGGCTATTTGAATTTCATCATCTGTGGACATTAGTTACGGCTTTCACTTTCACTTACTGCTTTAAACTGAAAAATGCCTTTGAGGTCACACTTTCTCTATTTTGTATTAATAGAAAAGTATCATTTCGACTAAGAAAAGTGAAGTGTTTGTGTGTTCGGTATTTCTCGTTTTTGTTGTACATGACATAAGAAACTATTTCATTTCGAAAGTTTTAGGTAAAGGTAATGGCCGAACATAGCTTCTACGCGGTAGGACATGGTAAGAAGCCGGGCGTATATGAAAAGTGGGCGGATGTGCAGGAACAGGCTTGTTTTCGACACTTGTCACTTGCATGGCCTTTTCTAAATACAGCTTTTTATACTGACTTTGAATAGGCTGTAGTCAACGTTGACTGAAAAATCAGGAGATAATAAGGTACTCAACACTGATCGATTTTCATTTTCGATTCACTGAAGCTATTGGTACATCTCTTTTGAACTAACATTATCTTACTACGACTTATTTCATTATCGTTAATGAATTTTCCTTTTATGGTAGATTCAGTTCAGTTTTGCAGATAAAAGATTTCCCTCAACCAGTTTATAAAAAATTTGCTACAAAAGAGGAAGCCGAGGAATATGTCAAAGTACGACGACCACAAAAAGTTTCATGTTAGTTACAACTTAACTTTTCATAGATTATTTTGTCAAATTTTACAATACACCTTATATATTGAAAGACTAATTTATGCATAAAATACCTTTCTAGAATGTTTTTTCAGTGTTCAGTACTACATTAACTTCATATATCCTAGATGTTAATAGTTTCAAAGACTACTTTAATGGTAATAGAAATGAATAACATGCAAATGATCCGTGCTTTTAAAGCAATTTCAGTGGAAGTGGATGAGGAAGCGGATAAATTTTATGCAATTGCTCGAGGGAAAGTTGTAGGAATATTTACAGATTACAATGAAGTTAAGAACCATGTGAGAAAAATATTGTATTTCTTTTATTATTCAAATTAAATTGAAAATTACATTCACATTTTTCCATAGGAATTCCAGAAGTTCATTTAACTCAATTCATTTATAACTAATTCATACAAAAAAGTTCCAGATAGCCGATTATCCTCAGCCGTTATACAAAAAATTCGAGAAACTAGATGAAGCAAAAGCTTATTATAAGAAATACTCGAGTGGAGAAGAGGATGGTAATCCAAAAGGTTTTGTTTTTACTTTCATTTTTTCTAAGATTTGTACATTTTTTAGGAGCACTGTGTAATAGCTATTTCAGAACACTATACGACTGCTTCAGAACAGCTATGATGTCTTTATTTGTCGAAATTCTTAAAAAGTAATTTGGCGCGATATAATTTGGTATTGATAAGAAGAATAACTCTATAATATCTTCATTACTACTTGTGGAATGAACTGACCAAACGGCATTCAAATGATGCAGATCATTAACTTGCTGATATTTACAAGAGACCATGCATAACAAACCAATGGATTTAAAAAGTGGAACGATATGGACGACGCGAAAAAAAATAGAAAAGAACAAGAAGAAACAAAGATGATTTAATGATATCGTGCCAAAAATGACTGTTAAATCGAGCATGTAATTAGTAATTTCAGACTCAAAAGCACATAGTACACCAGCGGATAACAATGAGAAAGAAGTAAAAGAGACGGAAAATACAGAAGAGAAGAAAGAGGCGAGGATAACATCGATTCTTGCTTGATTAATAAACACACGATTATGTTTTCTTTGCCCTTGAAGCGATGTGTTGCTAGTCTATCTGATATAATTTCAGAAGCAGATTTACTTCCTTTCTGTAAATTTCAGCAAACTAACAAAGAGCCAGTATTCTACGCTGTCGCACACGGCCATAAAACTGGTATATTCAAAACATGGGAAGAATGTCTGGAAGCAACGAGGGATTTCAAAGGTGCCAATTTCAAGAAGTTCAACAATGAAGAAGATGCAAAGTTGTTTGTTGAGAGTGGAAACATTAAGGAAGCAGGTAATCATTTTTGAACCATTAATATCTCTCTCTACAAACATTGCAAAAGATGGCCGATTCTTAATGTATAGCTTACTAGTTTCAGTTATATTTTATTTTGTTATTACTGCTTTTTCAAATTTAAAAGGCATTTGAAAACTGTAGAGGGTCGTAAGAGGGCTCATAGTCCGGATGATGTGGCAGATGATGTCGAAGAGAAAGCAGCGAAAAAAGAAGCGAAAACAAATGCCTGAAGAAGAGAGTTCCTGTATCTTACATTGGATTAATGCGATTATTTTATCCAGATTTTTTCAGATATTATTTTATCTCCAGATACTCCAGATACTGTTTTGTTGGTATTTTGTTTAACAAGAGTTTTCCTCGACGATTGTAAATGTAGTAATAAACTTTCTAATTCTGAAGGCATGTTTTTTAAACGAGTTCCGTAGTTTATTGTGTGGAAATTGGTAACAGATAATCCCTGTAATATCGCTAATCTTGTTTCCTGCACCGATTGGTACACGACTATATCTCAATATCTTTACTACCGCAACTCTTCTTTTATGAATATATTTTTTTATCAGAAATTAGTCATTTGTACTTAAACAAGAACTGATGACCTGTGGCTTTGGTATTGACTCTTTTCTATTTTCCTCGACGCAGTTGTGTTTTACCGTTTTCGTCATTCTGTCTACTTGATTACAGTAGAACACTCTGCACTTTTCTTCTTGAACAATTTTCTGTTGATATATCTATTTGGTGGAATGTTAAAAAATTGTTGTAAACGGTAAATATTCTGCGAATTCTCAATTCATTTCTTTCTCATTAGAAAACATTTGTTACTATACTTCGATTGTTAGATACTTTTTTTTTGCTAAAATCTCAAGCTGGTATCATGGTATCACGCAGTATTCATTTCAATAGCAGCTGACATATATTGCGCTGTCAGTAATTTGATGTCAGAAGTCTCACTGAATGATGGACGACGATTAGTTTTCCTAGTTTTCCTATTCAAGCTAAAGAGCTTTTGCAATAGTGCGCTGTTATTGCATTTACGGGAGGGATAAGCTGGTTGCCATCCAGTGTAGTGTAAGTCTTCGTGAACCCAGTGATGTCGGATTCTAAACGGTCATTTGGAGGCTGTTGTTTTGAAAGGATGCTGATAGGATGGCTTGTTTGAATCGTTTATGTTGCAGTACTTGAGAGAGATTAGAGATGAAAACTGGCTATTATGCTGTTGCTCGAGGTCGTTGTACCGGAGTCTATAAGACTTGGCCTGAGTGTGAAAGACAAGTGAAAGGATATCGAAATGCCAGGCTGGTGTTTCATCTTCAATTTTAGTTGTTAGGACTGACACGTGCATTAGCGATTTTGATGTTATTGCGCTAGGCAAGACTATTTAGGTCATGGAAAATTCTTTTATTCCAGCAGTTTCTGATAGCTGGGATAAAAAAAGTAAATCCTAAAAAGTAAATGGCTAAACAGTTGAGTAACTGCGGCATTGTTTTCGTTTATGTGTGACCTTGATTTCCGTAAATTATGAAAGTACTTTACGAAGATTTTTTAAAAAAAATTTGCAGGGTAGTTCAGTGGTATTACTTTCAGATATAAAAAATTCATTAAACAAAGTGATGCGCTCGCTTTCATTTTGCAAAATAACACCACTGGCCATGCAGGTACAAACTTCAACTTCATTTGATAAAGCAGTTACAAAATCTTTTCATGTTGAATACCGGGTAAGCAAACACGGATTTTCAGCCTGGAACTCTCCCTGTTTATAAAAGGTGGTTCTTAGAAGCAAAGTGATAAAAAAAAAAGGACTATAATGTTATCTCCTGTATTTTCATGATCTTCCATTATAAAATAAAAAAGTTGATAGCGTGGAAAAATCTAACAAGAGTTTCACATTCGTTTTTATCAAATAGGAAGTGGAAAAAGTTCGCAGTCTGGATTGCGTTCAACGACAGAATCGGGAAAATCACCGCCGTATGTTTTGTACTTACGATGACTGCTATCATTTAGATCTTGAATGGTAAAACTTAAGATTTCACGACCTTTTAGCAAGCTAATAAGGTATCGCTGCATGTTGTTTGATGAAAGGTCATATGCCAATATAGATAAATCGACGGATTTAACAGGAAGTTTAACCGCTGGCACCACCGGTTATTAAGTAATGGTCATGAGTAGTGGTCATGAATAACCGAAAAATTCTAATAAATACCAATAAGACGCTGGATTAGCACTACATTGCTTCAAGGTCATAAAAGAGGCAGACTTTCCTGATACTTATTTCCGTACCGCATGTGAATTGCATGTGAATTTATGAAAATGAATATTATCAAACTGGCTTTTTAGTTCACAGCTATCTTCTCAAGAGCAAAACATATGGAAAGGAGTTCCTGTTGTGTATACAGATGGTGCTTGTTCCTCCAATGGTCGTATTGGAGCTGCTGCTGGAATTGGAATTTATTGGGGCGAACACCATGTCGATAATATTTCTGAACCACTGCATAATGGGCCACCTACGAATAATAGGGCTGAACTTACAGCGGTCATAAGGGCTGTAGAAGTGGTAGTCTTCATTTCTAGAATTTTAGTTTTAACATTTGTTGCTTTATATAGTGGGAATCGAAAATCCGGTATCCCAGATCTGGAGAAATATTTACTCCGTTTCCTCATTCCTTCAGGCAATTCGGCGAAGATATCCACAACTCATTGTTCGCACGGATTCCAACCTTCTGATTCAAACGATGAATTCATGGATACATGACTGGCGAAAAAATAGTTGGAGAACATTAAATGGCACAGCTGTCAAGAATCAAGACCTCATTATTCAATTGAGTGGCTTGCTGGAGAATATAGATGTTAGTAGACATCTTAAAAATGTTAAAATATTAGCACTAAAAGGTGAATAGTATTTGTGTATTCCAGAGAACGTATTCTGATGTGCCAAAAGCTTAGATATATTAAAAACGATTCCCAAAATTCACTTTGTTGTATGTGGATTCCAGGTACGTTTTGAGCATGTTGCTGCACATGTAGGAATATTTGGAAACGAAAAAGCAGACCAGCTTGCCCGAGAAGGAGCAGTTCGTTACCGCCAAACCAAATCCTAACGATATGAAGGCAAAAGATTAATACGGATTTTTATCATTATCTTCGTTATAACTTCTAATGAAGATTTCTACCCCTCCTAAACTAAACTCTGCAATGTCGTATTGCTGCTCAATTATAAAATCCACCTCAGCAACATATCCTGGTATCTACCTAGGTTGCTTTAGAATCTATGGACAAAGCAACAATGGACACACTAAACACTTCCAGCTCGACATTTGCCACTAACTCCTGTTTGGATATTTCAGTTTTCGACAGCTAACAATTTTTTTTGCGACAAATGAGATGAATGAAGATGAAATTCATAACAAAAGAAAACAAACGGAAAGTTTTATAATACAAACATACGAAGCAACAGCTAGTATGTATCGCAGGAAATGAATACTTCCATTTGTCAGGAAGGAAGTACGTTTAGGTCCGACTGACCACAAAATAACATTCAGTTTTGCTGAGTTATTTAATGCTTGTCGTGTACTTCTGCGCTAACAGTTCATTAAACAAAATGTATATCTTCCTTATTGAAGGCTAGCAACAACGAAAGGAAGTCTTCTGTATCCATCTGCCTTGCACGTTTTGACGCAAAACCACTTCCTGTGATAATGTGCTCCACCTTGTCTCTTATATTAAATTGACTCTCGACTTCCTGAAAATAAATTTTTGCTTAGGTACAGATTTCTTACAAAACAAAAAGATCTTAAGAGTGAAGATTTTGAGTATAGTTAACATACCTTATTTTTAATGCTGTAGAGAGCCCTGTAGCTCTTTTCCAGTGAATCACACACTTGATTATTTTTAAACAGTGACAATAAGGTTTTATTCTTCCTGAGGAAAACAATCCTAAGCAGATTATCCCATTCCTGAAAACCTTGACAAGATATTATACACGCTGACTTGATAATGCCCATCACTTGCTGAGTTGTAAAGTTCCCGCTTTTTAAAATACAAGAATAAAATAAAGCAGCATGCTGCTTAAAGTATAAACTAGATACAAATATAGAAGTCATATTTTTTTAAGTATACGAAATAATATTTTGTTACGTAATTGTGTTATTTCTTATCAAGCAGGAATCAACACTACAGTACATTATCTATAACTGATCGTATTTTGTTACCTCCTATAAACTTCAGGACTCTTATTTCGCCAACAGTGATATGGATAACCTTTCAGCCGAAAAATTGCTTAATGTGCGGAACGCGACTTTCTGTTTCACATTTCCGCACTTTTTAGTACCATAGTAACAAAAAAAACACTCATAAACAAAATACGCATTAAAAATAAGGCTAGGAATGTGCCCAATAAGTCTGATACAAAGCACATGCATTATTTTATAACCTTGTACATTTATTATTATTTCCACCATATATGTGGAAAAATTTTTGCATATTAGAAAAGAATCAACTTGAAAATTGATTTGAGGAGGAGGGTTTCTTGGTGCGATGCGTACGACAGCTGAATCCACTTTTGGTGGTGGTCGAAATTCTGTTCGCTTTACCTTCATTAAATGTTCTACCTGAAGAAAAATTCCAATTAGAGTTTAAATGAGTAAACACACGAGACCCGTCCTTTAATGAAACTAAAATCTTGCAGAAACTAAATCAACTGTAAAATGAAACAATTTTCAGACAACTTAATCATGAAAAGACGTAATTCCAAAGGAATGAAACAAAAATTCTTACTTGTGCAAGGAACTGGACATTCACACTTAACCGACAGTATAACTTACTGCCTGGTTTTGCTAATAATCGATCCGCAAACTCCTTTTGGAACATTAATACAGCATACCTCAAGTAAATTACATAAGAACTAAAATTACTTATTACAGTTTAACGTGGGAGCTCTGCTGAGAAAAGCTGTTTATCTGTTTATTTATAGAAAGCTGTTTATCTTCCAATCCTAAGAACCTAATGTTTTATAAATTACCGAGGCAAAGGTCGCTGCAGTAACATCCTAAATACAAAAGGCGATGAGATCTGATAAGGTAGATTAGCAATGCACACATCAAAAAAAGGCCACTCCATTTTTATCACATCTCCTTGTTTCATTTCCAATTTTTGCTGATGTGATCTGTAAGCATCAAAGCAATGGTCAAATTGTACTCAATCATATTCACTCTATAAGCTGAAACAACTGCAAAAAAACAGGTACAAAACAACTGGACAAAAAAATCAAAAACAATTATGCATCAGATGAAACTGTAAGAGGAATCACTCACGTTCCAATCACTCGTTTTTTCAGTTCAGCGATCATTCGCCGATCAATTTCGCATGCGATTACCTTTTTAGCTTTTTCCATAAGCACTACTGTCAAATTACCTGTACCAGATCCAACTTCGAAAACAGTGTCTGTTGCTTTGATTGCTGACTGCAAAAGTGCTGAAGTAAGTTCATACGTCCTTGGTGACATTTACTTCTTT
>NW_018108190.1:224290-227547 GCF_000183805.2 Loa loa | reverse complement strand
TTTTATCACATCTCCTTGTTTCATTTCCAATTTTGCTGATGTGATCTGTAAGCATCAAAGCAATGGTCAAATTGTACTCAATCATATTCACTCTATAAGCTGAAACAACTGCAAAAAAAACAGGTACAAAACAACTGGACAAAAAAATCAAAAACAATTATGCATCAGATGAAACTGTAAGAGGAATCACTCACGTTCCAATCACTCGTTTTTTCAGTTCAGCGATCATTCGCCGATCAATTTCGCATGCGATTACCTTTTTAGCTTTTTCCATAAGCACTACTGTCAAATTACCTGTACCAGATCCAACTTCGAAAACAGTGTCTGTTGCTTTGATTGCTGACTGCAAAAGTAGCTGAAGTAAGTTCATACGTCCTTGGTGACATTACTTCTTTCTGTCTTCCGAAGTGAATTTTCTTTTATAAAATGATCACGAGAAAGTTCCAAAGCTGTGATGCAAAATATTTCTTCAGGACTGAAGTGCTGATCATTCTAACTTCGTTCCCAATAGTATGTAATGATTTTCATATGCCAAAACACGTTTAAATATATATTAACTGAATCCTCACCTTTTCAACAATAGCATTGACGACTCCCGGATTCTTCAAAATGTGTTGTCCACGACCAGTATTGAATGGAAGGGCTGCAATTTGAAAATAATTGATCCGCATGTAATATTCCTTAGCATAATTTTTGAAAAGATATTGTTCATAATCCTCACCTTGCATACTGTTATTTGTCTTTGGTGTATTTTTTTTCTTTAATTTAACTTTACCCATAATGACTGAAATAAAATCCAGTTGGGAAAAAATTAGAAATAAAAAAAAATCATTTTGGTAGTAAGAAAACTGCAACACAGTACGACTAATTGCTAAATTTTATGCAGAAAACGAACTTCGTCTGTCTTTTCAGGCAGACGAAGATCCTTTTCATCAGTTAAGAGTATGAAAACTGATCCTTCCTTTCGCAGGTTAATCTATTCGTAAAAACAATATTAAACTGCACCGCCATTATCTTTGCCATTGTCCACAGTTCTCACAAAAAGTCCCATATATGACATGATGAGGAAAGAAGGACTGAAGAACATTGCTGCTAGTTGAACTCTCAAGAGGTGTACTCTTCCCTATTATTTTCAATATTATTCTGTTTCGTCGTTGAATCTACAATGTTTTATGACCAACTTACATTTACTCACAACTACTTCACCTTAAAATATAACAAGTCATCACCCCAACTACCTGGCTGTTTTGAAAGGTTTCGTTTGATCTAAGGTGGCGCTGAGCAACGATGATAGCCACTGGGTTACAATTGATGATCACTGTGATCACCCCGTTCTCATTCATAAATTGTCCCAGTGTACATCTTTATCTATTAAGGTCTAGTCATGTGCACTTTCCTGTGAACTCTGTGATGTTGGCTACTAGATACTTAATGAATATTTTCCACCTGTCCACTCTTTCACCTTCTAAAAAGAAACATTACTGTATCATTTGTTGAATACGGATTGTTGTATTCGCCGTTTGTCATTCTTAATTACAGTGAAATAAGATTATTATGCTTATATTAATATAATTTGTTTCTTAGTTAAAATACATTCAACTTAAGTTTTGCGTAATAGTTGGAAATCCATACAAAAAGGTTTGAAAACAAAGAAGTCGCTTCAAGTGGTGCTGCTCTCAGGAAAGGGTCCCAGTTGAAATAAGGGATTATTTGGCTCCAGAGCATACTGATTTCTAATAAATCAACAAAAAAAGAGAAAAAATAGCTTAACATGACTGTGTTGAACTTGAGAATGGGACATTTGAGTTAACGACTAGAACTTCTACCAATATCACAATTGATCTCAATCTTCTGCCGATCTATACCGATATAATGTTTAGTTCATTCCTTAGTTTCAGAGATGAAATATTCAAACGACAAGGTATTGCCGCTTTCACGTTAATAGGTTCTTAACCTTGAATAAAATACTATCTGAGTTCCGCTTGATCCTACTTATCACAATAAAGTCAGGTGATTACACTATGACAGACGATTTTTTGAAAGCAAATTTGTCGACAATCGACATTATCTAAATTCATTGTCAGTATATTCAGTGATAATGACTAGGATTTGTAAAGAATCCTGGATGAACTTCTGTCTCGATCCACCAAACCATTCCATTTAATTTATCACTTGATTAAGTCTCCCTGTCCTTATCTCTTCTCTTTCAATGAGCATAACGATTTTCATCGCGTTTTTAACTTATGCACTGCAAAGCGAGTGATGCTTTTGGTGCTAACTTTTTGGAACTTTATTTTTTAAATCAAAATATTAAATGAACAATATTAAATTTATAGTCCGTATAAGCGTATAAAATCTAAAAAGATTTCGAGATGATCAAAAAACTTTATGTGTAGTGACATTCTATAAAACAGCAAATTAAAATAATAAAGTAAATACGTATTAAGTACAGATGTGCTTTTAGGGTTTGGTTAATATGTTTGATTGGTTAATACTACTTGACATATGCGAAAATTATGGATGAGTTCCTGCGATATAAGGCCTAAATTTACCGCCAACAAAACCATGGAGCTCTGTAACATGATCACAACGTGTCATCAGAAAGAAGTTGCCTGCTGCATTTCAGGTATAATGAGTGAGATATATGCTCAACAAAATTGAAATCAATAATCCTAAAAGATTAATCTTATCAGGTGATTGTAGGGTTCGCATTTGTTTCCAATGTTCACATTGTTCGCATTTTTTCCATTTGTTTCCATTTGTTTTGATTCAAAAATTACATTCTCATTTTATTGAGAAAAGATCGTATTAGAATTACTGAATATCACAGGTGGCCTTATTTCGCTTATTACTTGGCAGACAGGACATGCACGTCGCATATTTTCACTTGCTGATTAACTGGCAAAATCATATATACATTCGTTTGCAATCAACATTTCGTGGTACACTGCTAACTGTATTTGACAAAGTGATGTAATATTACTCATATCACTGCTATCATCTCCCTCACTCAACCAAGCAGCAACTGTTGGGGAGGGTTGAAGAATGCCATTTGAATTTCAAATTGTAGGAAGATCTAAGCTAACTGAAGTAACGACAACGATGTGTAAAGGGATGTAAGTCTGAAAAGCAGGCTATAGAGTAAACTGTGATGATAAAAATGGTGCAGCAAATAGAGGAAGACAGAGAAGGGTCGAGCGTAGTAACACCAATTAACTGCTTCGAAATATATATATATATATATATATATATATATA
>NW_018108190.1:218577-224016 GCF_000183805.2 Loa loa | reverse complement strand
ATATATATATATATATATATTATAACTTTATCCGTTTCCTGCCTTTTCATATGCAACCAACGCCACCAGCAATCAACTTGCGCTTCATGCTTGCAGTGACCTATTATCTATCGTCTGATCTTATCATTCATTTCCACCCCACAGCATGAATTACTTGCTGCAAACATATCTTACCATCTATATAGAAAGAGTCTTATCACTTTGAAATACATCACTGTTATCGAATACTGGATGGAACTGTTTTTTGAAATCACTGTTAACCGTTTACTGAACAGCTAAATCATATTATTACTCGAAATTATTCTTTTGCTCAGTTCAAGAGAATTTAATTTCTTTTAAGTGAATAAAGTAACCACTTGATATCATTAGCAACTGACAGCCATCTTTTAATTTTCTTTTATTTTTCTTTTCGAAATAGAAATATTTGAAATACTACATAAAAAAAAGGTACAACCGCCATAGCTAAACTCTGCTTCTACAATTATTATCTATCCTATCCATGATTTTCATACATTTATAAGTACTGTTATGTTGAATTTCTCTAGCAAGTGTACATAACTTTTCTTTTTATTCAATACTTAAAGTCGGAAATTAAATACGGACATTAAAGCATCAATTCAAAAATTTGCTTTTCACTTCCGTGATTTTTTTTACATACCAAGTGACTTTCAAGAAATGCAGCGAACAATGCCATCGACTAAGCAGTCAAAGAAATAGTATTTCTACATGGTCAGGATAACAGATGTCTGTTATATGAGTAGATATGAGTAGGCTTAATGCAACAGGGTCTGGGTAGAAACATTAAACGACCCCGTTTGCATTATATTTTTCGTGAAATCGAAATGAATTACTAAAAATCAAGCAATGCCTACAAAAATACAACACAGACTTCTTCAGAAATAAGTAAATCTTTTCAGATGAACACCGATGTGACCAGTCGTCTTCCGCTATATCAGCGGACTGCGGAACCGGTTTGGGGTCGTAGTGGATATGATTTTCATCGTTCACCTCCCCCGTTGCAAGGTGCTACCGTACCGCCATATTCCACTGCTGTTATTCATTCTGCTGTTAAACCACCTACTGAATCTGATATTTACAGGTACATATAAATATATTTACATGCATATGGCTACTGCCATGAAACCTGACGTGATTACGAATTGCAATTTAAAAGTAAATAATATTTAAGTAAAATAGCAAGCTTATCGCGGAAATCGTTGCTAAATCGTCGAGATGATGATATATTCATATAATTGTGGGTTGAAATCAAGCGATACTGCGATACTATGAGTCTAACCATCAGATAGATTTGATTAACGATCGATACATTAACATTTTTTTTTATTGGATAACCAAAAAACAAACAATAGAAGATAGTTGCTTGTGAGAGCTATATTAATTATCCCTATCGATGAAACTTCTAATTTCATACTAAATTGTGGAACTGAAAAAAGGCAGAACTTCCGATAGACTGCGTTTTTTCTTAGTAATTGTTATACTTCAGTTGTTAAAATTCTATAACTGCTACTACTAATTTTGATAAATTGAAGTATGGAACAGATCTTTAGGGTTGGCGTTTATGGCTGGCGAAAGCGATGCTTGTATTGTTTCATCTGCGCGCTTACTGTTGCTGTCCTATTGAATTTAGCATTGACTGTATGGATTATGTCTGTTCTCGACATTTCTACAGTACGTTCTATTTTCACATTGTATATATTATTCCTTTATCTGTCCTCAAATCTGTCAGGAAGGATGCAGTTCTTTATTCGCGAGTTATAGGAAGTAAGACAATCAACTCATAGTTAATCATCAGAAATATAGATATTTATTTTATGAGCCAAGCTAAACAAAAGTGGACAGATGTTATTTTTGCTTTACCTGACACTTTGTATTTACAATATTATTTTCACCCATTCACAACATACCATTCTCCTCATATGATAGACTGGAATGGGTACAATGAGGATTGAAGATGACAGTATTCGAGTTATGGGCGAAGCGCAGTTTGATCTTCCTGTTCATTTTGCAGAGCTTTCCACTGCAGATGTAAGTTGAAAATCCTTTTGTTTTACTTTCCGAATAGCAAACTAAGAGCTCATTACTAATTCAAATCTTTTTTTTAAAACTCATATTAGATCCGTAATCCAGAATTCAACGGCTTCATTATGGAATTAAGCATTCAACAGACTTATAGAATGAAGCGTTGACAATCGATTCGTACCGCGGTGTCTTCATAAAAGCTCGAAATATGTCTGGATATCAAACTGCTATGCTAAATATGTTTCAAGATGGACGTATGGAAGCAGTGTGCGATCGTTTTGAAATTTACGATAATTCTCGAAAATTGCTATTTTTTGCTGAATCCAACGAAATTGGCCTCAAACTTGAAAATCTTCGGATACTTGGTACGCACCTACGTAGTTTTCAAGTTGAATTCGAGATTCTTTTCAAAAGGAAACGCTTCATTCATTTATTGCTTGAAAAAGGCCCAACTGGTTGATTTGAAAATGCCAAGTTCAATTTACTGGAAAAAAGAATTGAAAATAATGAAATTTAACAGAATTTCAGATGACGGTGGAAGTGTTTTCGAAGGAGCTATACAAACAGCACTCATTCGTCCGGAATCTGACAGTCCTCTAAGGTTTGCTTATTAACAGTTTAGATATTATAAACTAGCCTAGTTGAATTTCTTGATTCAGATTCAGCAAAGCTATTTAATGGAATCAGAAAGAACAGAATGGTGCAGCAAGTTTTCTATTTAACTTTGAAGCGATGATAGTGTCGCCGTATTGATGCAAGGCATCACACAATAAGGTTGAATCTTACAAAACGGAACTTTCAACTGCAGCTGGAAGGAAGCATTAACTAAGAAACTAATAACTGAACTAATAAAGTGATGATTACAGCAATCCATTTACTATGTTCAAGATGAAAATTTTAGCCTGGAATCACCAACTAGAAGTCTGTACCTAGAAGCAGGTCAAGATATTGAGATTATTAGTGCAGCCGGAGAAATTCAACTGTCATCTCTTCTTGATATCACTATAAATTCTAAACAGGTCAGTTCATTTTAATAATCAAGCACTCACGAGAATCATTTCCACCAGTTACTTTTCCATAAATTGTTTCCACAGCTGTGATCAGCAGTTTCCGCACAGCAGTATTTTCATTTCTTCATGATATGAGAAGTTTGCAGGGTGAAGTTCGTCTTGAATCAAATAGTATAGTCATGTCTGGATTACCGAGAAGTGAAGCTCGAGGGAGTGCCCAGTATCAATTATGCATGTGCCAAAATGGATTACTGTTTATGGCGGTGGTTGGGGCTGATTGTCGAGCAGATCGAGGCATTTGCAGTTAACAACTCTGATAAAATTCGCCTAGAGTTAAAGTCTGTCTTGAATCAATTGCTCAACCATTCTATTCATGTGTACATTCCGATGTACTCATTGTACTTACACTTTTGTAACTCTTACTGATAACCTCTTTGTACGATGACGATAAAGCAAGGGTTGAAATTGTTAATTATAAAAAGAAATACACGAAAACGCCTGCCTGCACATCATGTAGTGCTCTAAGAGAGGACATTATTCTTCAGATCTTCTCATATTGCGGGATTCAGGTCAAGGAACAATAACGTACCTCCTCCTATTACCTGATGAGAACTGCAGGAAGAATCATACCAAAATGAGAGATGTGAGGGTATATTGTTCAGGGAACTTCAACTTTTCCCCGCCATGGTTATCATCTGGAATGATATCATGATATCAGTAAGCTGTTCTGCTACACGTTGTCGACGTGGAAGGTGGGAGGGTATTGTTTTACTAGTGAACATGAATTTAGGACAACATGCTCAGTGCTCATATTATGTGACGGAATTAGCCGATTCACTTAGCGTCCATAAGTGCAAGAAGTAGTGAATGTATTGCAGGATGGAAAGCCCCCGTATACAGCCCTTAAACAAGCAAAATATTGTCGTAGGAAAGTATGTTCTTCTTTTGATTCGATGTATCCGTTCACAGCAATCACCTTCATTTTCATTCGCATCTGGAAAAGCCAATGAACATGGAGTACCCGTTCTTGTCACCTACATATACCAACCAGGCAGTTTTCTACCCACTTCATCGTTTTAACTGGAACAAGAATTTCATAAATCATCATGGTTTTAAAGCATTACTTACTCTTTTAGTGTCATATTTCATAAATTCTGAATGAATTAATAATCATTTATTGCAGATCGGCATAATTTGGCACAACGAAAATTCCTTTTAGAAGGACTGAATTGCTTAGAAAATAATCTATCGCGTTTGCATGCACCTTTGTTGGTTATAAAGGCGAACAATAATCAAGAAGCCACAAAAATTGTTTTGAAACTGTCAGATGCAGCCTGCGAAGTGATTACAGATGCTGCTTATTTACGCGAGGATCGCAGATTAGATGAAAATCTTAACGACAAGCTTATAATGAAATGTCGCAGATTCACAAAAGTTGAAGGAAATGTCACTATACCCGTTACAGTTAATATTTACTTTACATTACCATATTCAGACGTTTTGTCATCAATCTTTTCTTTGTAATGACTCTGTTCAAGACATCATTGCAACTAAATTCTGTTTTGTCTCAGTTTCGCAATAAACTGATATTTTTCTGCGGAAAACTAAGAAAATATCAAGTTCCTCCAATCCTATAAAATTGGTTGGAAGTAGATTGAGTATTAATGATTCTACAACGTAAGTGAGGTTTCAGGTCTTATGCAGTAAGCCAGCTTATAATGCTAATACAATTCGGAAAGTGGCGTGGCATTTCCTTGATGATTTTCTCCTTGAAAAATGGAATGTTACTCCAAAAATTCACTGTAAATCATGGAAAAGGTGCATTATATATATATATATATATATGCTTGCTGGTATTTTTTTTTATAAGGTGTTACTAGAATATGAGTTTTTTTACTCGATTGTTGTTAGATAAAAACAAGAAATAATATAATTGATAACCTTTGCTCTGTTATGCATTACAAGGCAGTGGAAATTTTCTTTCATACTAGCTGATAATTAATGATCAGAAGAAAATTAGGGAACGTGCACTGGTCAAGGATTAAGATATTAGAATTAAAGTATTACTATTTTTGCATGCTCTGCTGATATTTCAGTATAGTAGTGCTCTGATTGATTTTTCGCACATTAAGTCTTGGATGATCAACTTTTAATTGTCAGGAGAGTTAGAGAGTTGTAAGGATAATCTGGAATCGAGCTATTATTTTCAAAGATAGAAATTGCAAGAGAGGTAAACTAGCATGTTTTGTCTTTGCTTGCAAGGCATCTTCAAAAAATTATCACTACTGTTTGTATATAGTAATTAAGTCTTACTGAACTGAAACAGGACTGGATTATTAACATTCACCAAACAGAAGTGACTTCTTTAGCTGTCACGCTGGTAATGCTT
>NW_018108190.1:211544-218291 GCF_000183805.2 Loa loa | reverse complement strand
ATTATATATATATATATATATATGCTTGCTGGATTTTTTTTTTATAAGGTGTTACTAGATATGAGTTTTTTTACTCGATTGTTGTTAGATAAAAACAAGAAATAATATAATTGATAACCTTTGCTCTGTTATGCATTACAAGGCAGTGGAAATTTTCTTTCATACTAGCTGATAATTAATGATCAGAAGAAAATTAGGGAACGTGCACTGGTCAAGGATTAAGATATTAGAATTAAAGTATTACTATTTTTGCATGCTCTGCTGATATTTCAGTATAGTAGAATATAACTTGGAATGTACAGACATTTCTTCGGAATATACTAGAGCTGTCGCTGATTGCAAAATAGGTAGTGTGTTAAAAGGTGGCGAAGATGCTGCGCTTCAGGTCATGGACTATTTCATTGCAAATAATCTAAAAGCATATGACAAAGAAAGGTTTGTTTCTTTTTTTCGTATTAGCAGAATTTGATGGAAATTTGAGAATTTTAATACGAATTTAGTTTTTTTTCATTTATCTATTCGGTTTTTTGATTATATCTAATTTCTTTATCAGGAATATCCCGAATGGTAAAAAACAGAGTCTTCTCTCACCTTACATGCATTTTGGCATGTTAAATCCAATTACGATCGTTAATGAAGTCAAACAGTCTAAAGCACCAAAATCTGCTAAAGGTAATTTTTCCATGGAAATGAATCATCTTAACAGATTGTACGCATATAATAAAGAGAAGTTCGGCCTCAGCGTTTTTTGTTATTGACAGAATTCGATAGAAATTTGCGACTTTTAAATGAATCATGTTTTCTATTTAATGCTTCCCTTGTTTGACGAGAAATTAATACAATAATGGTTTAGTTAGACTTCATATTTTGCATTTCAGATGCATTTTTGGAGGAAATGGTTGTTCGACGGGAGCTAGCGCATAATTTTGTTTACTACTACAGAGACACTTACGATACAGTATGATTTAGTTTGGGATAAAAAGAATTTTTGCTTTACAATAGGAAACTCATCACATAGAGAATTACACCAATCACATTCATTAAAAATCATCTCCCAGTCTTTTTTTCAGAATTCTGTCATAGTAATCATTGTGAAAATTACAATATTAAGAAATATATACGATCCGTGTTTAATTTTTCAATGATGGCTTTTTTTTGGCCATTAAATCAGATTTAACAGAAAGTTTGGTTTTTCAGTTTGATTGCTTGCCAGAGTGGGCAAAGAAAACAATGGAAGAGCATCGTTTTGATAAACGAGAATATATTTATAACTACAAAGAGCTAGAAGAGGGTCGTACGCATGATGTTTACTGGAATGCAGCACAGTTTGAACTTGTTTTCACTCATAAAGTAACAAACTTTTTTTTCAACTGTATTTTCACGAGACAGTTTGGTCATGAAATTCTTTGTCTTGCTGCTGCGAATCATTGTTTCAGAATCCATTATTTTCAACTTAGTACATCTTATTAAAACTAATTAAAGATTATATTGCCTATGAATTGTTTGTCATTCATAGATGTCGGGTTATCTTCGTATGTATTGGGCGAAAAAAGTGATCGAATGGTCCCCTGATTATGAACGCGCTTACGCTTTTCTTATTGAACAAAATGACAAATATGAGTTGGATGGACGAGACCCTAATGGCTACTGTGGCGTTATGTGGAACTTCGGCATACACGATCGGGCTCATGCGGTCTGTATCCACCTTTTTACGACTGTAAATACAGTTTCACGATAGCTTTATGTTAATAAAAGAAATGAATATGAATACAAATGTACACTTATTCCATATACTGCAAAACCCTTGTCTGAATATGTATCTTTTCAGAACAGACCAGTGTTTGGGAAGATTCGTTATATGTGTGCGGATGGATTACGTAGAAAGTTTCGGAATCATATCGATGACTACGTCAGTATTAACTACAGACGTGCTGGTCGTATATTAGAACTAAATAGTTATGTGCAATCAAAAGCGACGAAAACGTCAGAAGATTTTGACCCAAAAAGGAGGAGAACATGCAGAACTATGAAGAAATAATTGAGGTTTTACAATTTTATTATTCACTCAAGGTCATAATTACTACTGCCATACGAGATACAATTTGTTTTTCGACTTTAATAAAATTCCTTTCTGATTACTGCTACAGATAGTATGCCTAAACTGTATGATGCGTCACTTCATTTTGAAATCAGCAATCTTCTTCTTCTATTGGCATAATTGCTTGTACCTCAGTATACTCCATCTCATTGTAATTTGATTGTTCATGTGATTTATTTTTCAATATATCATCAAAGTAATTCAATACATTAACTTTGTTTCACTAGTTATTTTTATGTCCTTATATTATTAGTAATCTCTCACCATTCAGTGACGTTATATTTTGATCGGGAAGTTTCGTCCTTGTGCTATCCAGGTGTTTCCTGAGTTAGCAGTCTGTTTTCTTCACCTTTTTTTCTTTTTTGTTATCGTAAATGATTTTTCCTTTTATTGATCTTCCTTTTTTTTGTAGCCTAATTTTTTTTCAGATTTTTTACACCATTTGTCATTTGTTTGTTATTTGTTGGGGGAGGAGGCAAAAATTAAAATTCATTATTAGTACAAGGTTAAATGTGATCAAAGCAAGTTATATGTTCACTTTATTTTTACTAAAGCTTCCATCCATGGTTAGTGATTAATTTCTAACATTCTCTTATGGATAGATGGTCGAAAATGATCACGAACTTGAGATTTAAAAAAAAGAAAACCTTTAAAAGAAATTTAGTTTCCTAAAATCTTGTTCTCATATACGACATAATATATTTCGCATGGAGTTGTTCTTTGCCGCTCAACTAATCCGGATGTAAAGTGGGATCATTGGAAAGTCTGGAGAAATGTTCTATTTTGGGTATGTCTGAACGTCATCGTGAGCCACATGTTGTGAATGCTGACGGGAGAGTACCGTATTTCAAGCCAAAATCAACAACAGGCATTTATTGGGGAAGGTTGCTGTACAATGTGCGTTATGTGAGTCGACATTGGAAAGATCGAATATTTGTGAAAGCTACTACTATCGTACTTGTTTATACCGTTGGGTTTGTTTTTAACTTTACTGAAGCAAGGAGATTTTAATTTTAATTTACCAACAATATGTAATGCTTCATTTGTTATGCTCATTTCTTTGATTTGTTTCAAACAGTTCGTTTCATTGTCCTCTAAACTCTTTTTTAAATCTGAAACGAAACAATTATTTAAAATCTTTTTTTAAAGATGTATTTCTGCTTTAAAATGACTCTCAGTCTTCTTGTAAATCATTTGTTCCATGAAGACTTCCCTGGAAGCTTTGCGAACGATTTGGTGTATTGAAAAGTTATCCGAAAACTGATTGTAGGTTATATGCTTTCATTAGGAAGTGTTATGGCAATGGACATCCACTGAATCGTTATCAGTGGAGGCAAATGAAGAAGAATGGCCAATTAAGCGAAGAAATGTTGCACAAAGAAGAAGTTGTTCAAAATTACATGAAAACGCGATTCAATAAAGTGTATGAGAAAGAACCAGTTTATTCTGTACGAAGGCAAGGTCCACCTGGAGTGTTATGAATTTTCGAATTCACAAGTCACTCAAGTTTGTCATTAGTCAGTTCAAATAGGCCTATAGTGAATTTGACAAAAACTGATAGCTTCAGGAAGAGTTGTGTTTAAATGAGGATTTTTTATCACATATACAAATTTACTTTAATATTAAACATTGTTAAATGTTTAAAGATTAAACATTCTGAAAATGCGGTTTATGAATCTTACGTTCTCCAGCAGTGAATTCTAACAGCACATAAAACTTTTATGAACTGTTGATCGATTTGATTCAGAACCCCACTCAGTCAATAGTTCGCTGGCATTTTTTTAAAACGTAATATCAGAACCAACATGAAAACTTCAATTTTTTTCAATAATCCACATATATTGCCACAGAAAATAGTTTTAGTCAGCTCAAGAAAATATATGCCATTCTCATGTGGCTATTTTGATGATAGGAAAGCGCATTTTCTGTGTTACCCATGTAATCGCTGTTTTTTTGCTCTGTCAACTGTAACTGCTTCGTTTGTTTTATGCTTTAAACTGAAATTCCATATATTATATCAGTTTTTAGGTAGACAGTACTAATTATTTATTGTGGTAAAAAAAATTTAATTCATCACTTTAATTCGCAGGAAATATTTTAATACACCTTTCAAATTATATTTTGGATTGCCTGCAAGCAAACTGATTAAACTATTAAGGACAAAGAAAAAACTAACGGTAGACAGCACCTTGAAATGTGGAATTGGAATTATTGGGGATTGAATTCTTCAAGTCTTATAATTCCTTTTTCCATGGGGAATTCATTTGCTTGTTCAATATACCTTCTTCATTTACTTATTGGAAATTAACTGGCCAAATTACTAAATCCTAAAAACAGATGGAACGACTTAGAATGGACCGATCGAAAATATATTTACTGAATTAAATGAAAAGGATGTGCTCTCTAATTTGTGATGATTATTTTTCGGTTTCTGCTCTCACACTTATAAATGTCAGAAATAGCATTATCAAATTCGGTGAGAAACATCGGTAAGTGGTAATCCTTTGGAATAAATATAAGATGAAAGGGTATAATTCTCATCAGTTGGAATAACTGCGTTGCAGTCATTCTCCAGTGCTTCCAATTCGTCTTCCACAAAGTGGAATCCAGGATTGAAGTAAGACGACTTATACTTTGAATAATTGTTGCTGACACTTCGTCGTCGTGAAAGGGTGACAGATTTCCAGAAATTTCGTCTTCTGTTTGAAATTTTACAGTTAAATCCGCTCTTAATCATATTATAACGGAAGCTTTGGCGGGTTCGAGTTTTATTCCTTATTCAATGGGTGACCACTGCAATTCACACGGAAACAAAATAACCGATAGGATATTTGGGTTTCTCATCTTCATCATCTAACAGTCTGCCATGCTACCCGTTCAAGTGTTTTTTAGGAAATCATTAGCAGAAGGTCATATCAAGTAGGACTAAACAAAGAGGATGTGATTGGTATGAAAAAGGAAACTGCATCGTCTATTGCAACTGTTAATAAATGTAAAAGAAAACCTTGGAGGTGCTGATAAGACTAATTTGTGTTCGATTAATTCATTAGCAGCATTCTGTACGATACTGGGTGCAATGCCTCGGTCGTTCACTCGTTGATCGCGATTGGAATAAGCTGATAATCCGAGAGGATATCCCTAGAATGGGCTTTTAAATTTTGCAGCAAGTACCTTTCAATTGGTTTACATTTGCAAACAGCTCATACTGAACTGTATTTTGTGATGAATTTTATAAAATTTTCTCAAATTAATACATTTCGAACCTCGTTTATTTTTGCTTCATGTTTGGAATTTGATCTTTTGGTGTTTGGTAACCAAGCATCTGAAATTTCCGTCCAATGAATTAATTTAGTTAATTTAAAATTATATATATATTCCTCTATATTTACTCGAAGTTCTGACTTACCTATGACATCCGCACAGGAATATGTCTTCCAGATCGACAACGATTTCTTTACAAAATTACGCTGCTTGTATTCGACATAACGTGTGTTGTGAAATGTTGTTACAAGATGCTCCACATACCAACCAATATTTTTCTCCTTGTTATTCGCGTCCGTCTTGTGGCGTTTGTCTGATAGCCAGAATTGAGAAAGCAATTAATAAGACTTATTTGTCATACAATTAGGTCGCCACTTCATCTTTAAAATATGAAGATCGAAATTCACAATAAACATTAAGTGTCCGAAAAGTTTCGAGCTTCCCAGAGGTTTAGCTTATTAGCATCCATGTGACTGCATTGAACTTCATCGTCATATTAATTTCCTTTGTAGTTTTACAAAACGGCACATTTAAATTTATTCACTTTAGTATTGTTCTCGATGGATTTGAATAGATATAAAAAATCTCGTAATATGAAGCATTAAAGCCTATAAATTTTAACCCTAAAATCTTAAGCCTTTTAAAAAAGCTATATTTACTCATTCGCTTATTAAAGTAAAAAAAATTTCAAAATTTTTTACATCAAATGAACATAATTATAGCCCACAGTTCATATGGGAATTACCTTACCTGAAAAAGCATGCTTTCCTAAAAAGTTGTTTGTATTGATTACTGCCTTTTCGGATTCTCTTTTTTCGAACACCACCTTCTTTTCTTGAATATCATTTCTTAGTTTTGAGTCCTTCTGATTTTCATAAAATTCACGTCTGTTTCGGTAATTTTGAGATGACAGTTCCTCCTGCCTAAATCGCACAAGTATATGGTGAATTATAAAATAGACGATAGAATATTTGCAATAATAACACAGGAATCTCTACAAGTTTTCAAAAACGAAAAACTTGAGAAATCGATTTCGCCTAGAACAATTAAGATTTATTGGACTATATGTCTTTTAGATAAACTGATTTCAAAAAAGCGATCATATTAAAAAGTCGTTAATAGTAAAAGGGATGAATTGTATGGCAAAATGCCTTTATCGTTATGGATAAACCTTTTCCACCAAAAAATTCAAAGCTCGAAACTCAAAACTGTTCAGTTCCAGCAGATTTTTATATGATAATTGGAACTGTATTCACTTGAACAAAGTGTCAGCATCATAAGCAGTGAATGTGCAACGTCGCTGGTTGGATCGTTGTATTTGGTGATTTCGTGACACGGATGATGAACGACGTTTTGTTGGATTATCAAGACTAGCGTTGGAAATATTC
>NW_018108190.1:209428-211414 GCF_000183805.2 Loa loa | reverse complement strand
GGACTATATGTCTTTTAGATAAACTGATTTCAAAAAAGCGATCATATTAAAAAGTCGTTAATAGTAAAAGGGATGAATTGTATGGCAAAATGCCTTTATCGTTATGGATAAACCTTTTCCACCAAAAAATTCAAAGCTCGAAACTCAAAACTGTTCAGTTCCAGCAGATTTTTATATGATAATTGGAACTGTATTCACTTGAACAAAGTGTCAGCATCATAAGCAGTGAATGTGCAACGTCGCTGGTTGGATCGTTGTATTTGGTGATTTCGTGACACGGATGATGAACGACGTTTTGTTGGATTATCAAGACTAGCGTTGGAAATATTCATAAGAGCAAAGTAAAACGCCATCGCTTTTCAGGATTCTCCCCTAGTAACATCAAAAATTTGAAGAATGCCCCGAATGGTTTAGTCAGTTGATTATTTCACTCCTCTCGCAGTACTCCCAAGAGGATACCATTCACAGCTCTGATCTTCTCTTAAATAATATTGCTCTCTTCAAAGGAACTCTTTTGAGTACAACATCCCCATGCTGATAACTCAACTCTTCTCTACAATTCGAAACACAATTAGAG
Source organism: Loa loa (assembly GCF_000183805.2). Lineage (NCBI taxonomy): Eukaryota > Metazoa > Nematoda > Chromadorea > Rhabditida > Onchocercidae > Loa > Loa loa. Next base: position 210,837 of record NW_018108190.1, on the reverse strand, counting down.
CCTTATATCGGGAAAAGGATATTTCAGCTTCTATGGGAGCTAAATGAGAAAAAAAAAATGCAAACTAAATTCTAAAGAAAGAAAATATTCTACCAACAGAGATGGATTTTATCATGCATAACGTAGGAGTAAAGTACCACTGTATTCTCTATTTTAAAATGAGTTCAGAAATATACATCATATTCCATGTAAATTAGGATATATCTCCTAATATATTTAATATTTGCTTTATTCATACATACTTGACCTATTTCTTAATAATCATACAATGAATCAATGTACTACACTTTCACGACCATTTATCAAGAACTGAAAAAACACATGAACACCGGAATTTAAAGATGAGGTAATAATGTTATTTTATTACCAGTGAAAGCATTTAGTTATTCATCAGTTTTTTAATTAACTGCCCATAATATGGACCGAATGTTTCTCTATTATGATTTACAATACGCGCAAAACGTGCAGTGAGGGCTGAAAGCTCTGCATATACTATCGATAAACCGGATGGAAATCGCTGCTGATAGGACGATACTCGATTTGAGGTTATCGAAAAAATGAAGCTGTGCATTCTATCGCCTAAAACAAAAAACTGTTTAAATCGAATAATGAGCTTTTAGCCAAGAAATACAAAGGGCAGTGGGAAATCAGGGGTCACAGAATTTGAAACGATGTTCAAGAATACAAAATCAGAACCAAAACTTACGAATAAGCTTCCGAACATGATTTGCGTGATCCCTAATTTGCAAAATTTGTTCCTTCAGTTCAGTAGCCCTTTCCTTACTCCAATTGATGTTTAGTGTTTTGCAACATTTCGATATCCTGTCATTACAAAGAACAGACACTGCTTCAAGACGATCTGTTACGTTACTAAAACGTTTTGAAGTTATATATACTAAAGCTGAAATCTCGATAATTAAAAAATCAAATTTTCAAAAATGAGAATATTAAAGTTAACCTTTTATTGATATTATTAGTAATAATGATTACGTCGTTTTTCAAAGTTGTTTTGAAGTCCTTAATTTGAGCTACATCCTTTCCAGCAAGATTACAAGAAACTAGTACACAACTGGCACATATGATTAACTGTAAATATTTCGCAGCCATGGCTTCCAATCTTGAGCGATCAATCTGAAAAAACCATCTAACCAAACCAATTATTATAATAAAGAACAACAGAAATAATCCATTGTCCTTCACAAACAGTTGAAAGTGTTCATATAATCAGCAGTATTTTAAATTTATGATTTTAAGACCAGTTATTCACTTGATAAAATTGATATTAAAAATGCTACGGAAAATGCTACTATATATATATATATATATAAATAATATATATATATATATATATATATATATATATATATATATATATATATATATATATATATATATATATACTACTACTA
>NW_018108190.1:198319-208868 GCF_000183805.2 Loa loa | reverse complement strand
TACTATATATATATATATATATATATATATATATATATATATATATATATATATATATATATATATATATATATATATGAATTTCACCATCTGAAGATTGCTGTTATTTATTCCAGAAAAAACCGAAAACAAAACCAAAATATTAACTACAGAATTACAAGATTAATGTGAGATGATGTTTTGAACGTTTTGATAAGCAAAGCTTTATATGTCCTTCATGATTTTTCTTCAGACAGACAACTTTGATGACAATCTTTATCAGTCATTCTATCAATCATTTTGTTTTTATATCGAACTTGATATGACTATGAAGATTTCGAATTTCAACTATTCGAAGTCTTATTTTGTATAACATGATCATTATAGAAAATCCTTTCTTTTTTTTTGCATTCTGACAAAAAAAAAAACCGTTCAATTTTCACAACTCTTCGACCAAATTGATCTATATCACTTAAATAACGAACTGCATAAAAAGGGAACGATACCTTGAGGGTTTCGGGATAAGTATATTGAAAATCCCATTCTAGCAATTCCATATATGCATTACTTATTATATCACTTACTTCGCTGTTATTCAAGTCCTGTAAAACTAAACTGATGAGTTTTCTAACAAATCAATAGCATAAGTGGAAAATTTCGAATTAAATACAAGATTTACTTCGAAACTTTTCTTAGCTGATGGTCCATCTGTACTGGTCATACTTATATGTCTACACAACCATTCCATCGTTGACAATTCCAGCTCTAAAACTATAAAAATTATAACTGAAAGAAACGGAATGAAAAACCACTGATCCGTTTAACACTTGCAAACTTCCTATGCACTTATAAAAGTAATGAACGATTAGGACTGGTGTAAATTCAAGCATTCAACTTTTTCCTTTCTGCATACTTCAGTGCAGGAAGGAAACAGTTGAATGCTTGAAAGTATTATAGAGGTTTCGAGCAGACTCTGTGCTGCTCAACAGTTCGATAATACTTTCGAATAACTAATGTACTTTCAACAGATAAAGAATTCTGCGAACCTGGATTTCTGTCGAGAAGCTTCGTAAATTGAGTCCTTTCATATTCAGCTGAATGCTTTTCAACAACAGAGCGATTAACTTGCACAAAAAAATTAGCCATATCCAATTTCATTAAATCCAGAAGCTCACATAAACCTCTGCAAAATTCCATTCACAATACAATTCATCTCAGTTAGGTATCACGGAAAGCGTACATTTTAAAAATGAACTTGCCTCAACATATCTACATTATCTGTCTTCTTACGCAAATCATTCACCATTTTGTCTCTTGCTGGCGCACAGAGTCTGCTCAACAGCTCAATAATACTTTCAAATAATTGACGTACGTCTAAGCACTTATTTTCAGCTTGTTGCCTTAATAAATCAATATCTAGCATACATTCTATTTCAGAACGTAAACGAACATGCTGTCGCGTCAGAAGACCCAATATCATCTGTAAGGTAAAACATGAAAAACAAGTGAAGAAAACCTGAAGGTAAAAAAATTCACACTTGAAACAGGTGCATAGATTTTTCAAATTGTTGCCTTTGTCCTAAGTTGTAATCTTTTAAATTTTCGACTGTGAGACAACTCGTGAAAATGTAAGCATTAAGACAGGAGAAATAACTTAAGATATCGAAATACCATGCTATAATTAGCAGCATAAATACTTTTAGTATTGATTTTTAACAACCTTTTTTTCGCCTTCCATCGTTACTACACCTATAATGACATTTTTCCATAGATGCACAAACAACAATAGCCAAGCGTATAAAAGTAACCTTTTTGATATCATCAAGCAAAACCAGGGCGTAAGAGTAATCTGGCGGTACCCGAGTAAGGTCTTCACGCAGTTTATCCCAGTAAGCTTTTTTCATGCAGTCTTCCACCACTTGCTCTACTAGATTCGCTGAATTTCTCTCGATAACAAACTCGGGATTAACTGCAATTTCATGTACCAGTGCCATATTCTCCAATGCTTCTGACATCTTCATTAATTCATCCATACTCACAAATTTCGCTGGTGAAGCACCTACAAAAGAATGCATTTGACAAAGAAAAGTATAACGATCGATCCTCGTCCTTAAAGATAAGTGTCAAATTGCTCTCGCCTTGATTTTAACATATTAAAGTAGTTCGAAGAACACGTTTAGGTTTCATAATGAAATCAGATTTAAAGTTGGTCAAAATGAGAGAAATTTATGAGTAGTTGAAGAAATTTCCTTCCTACTAAAATGAAAAGATTTCCATATTAAAGACTAGCTTTGTTAAAAACAGTAATTTCATCGCAAAGCCTTACCAGCCAACCATGTAGGTAAATCAGCAGTGCTGGCAGTGGGGATGTTAAGACTGCTTCTTTTTCGCTTAATGGCAGTACCAGTTGAGCTAGATACATCCTCTAATTGAACAGCAGATTCTACTTCCGAATCATCATTTGCAGAATTATTAGTTCTAACTTCCTCCCCTTCCTCCTCACTTGACATTTTCTTGAGAATTCTTCGAGAAGTTGCTAAAAACAAACCGATAATTTCGGGCAGGAGTCCCACTTTTTAAGGAGCAGTTTCGCATATATATTTTAAAGAGAATTGTACAACATAACCAGGTTTCATGCAGTTAGAAGCTTGAGAGTCTTAAATGGAAATCGCAGAAGGCATAGGATGAAGACAATCAGAAATAAAATGCAGTAGGGGAACATGTCTGAAAAAAACATTAAAGATTCACAGCTGGTGAATCTAGTAAAGGATATCAGTTATGATAAATACACATAATTACATAACTGTCTTCTTCACATCCTGAATTTCATTCATGCTGTACGAGGAACTATTTAAGTTAAGGGTAAAAAAGGAAAGCAAGATATGACGGAGATAAAGCAAGATATGAAGATATGAAGATAAAGCAAGATATGACGGACACATTGAGAACCTTAATAAAAGACACTGTTTCGGATTGTTTATGCTTAGAATATTTAAGATTTTGCGAAATTTCATGAACTGAAACGTTCCTCTCAAGTCATTCTGTCTCTTGATAAACTTCGAAATATTTCTCTCGAGATCTCTCCTTGCGCTCCCATTACGAAAATACTTAAAATACCTCATCACTAGTCCTCTCCCTGCACTCCTTGCATTCTGGAAACTTTTGAAATACCTCATCAGTTTACCACCATTCCCGACGGTCTTCCTGATTTGATGGGATGGGACGCGTTAAAGTTTGGAGGATGAGGAATGGAAGAAGATAGGAAGTTGGTTTGTGAGGCGGTGCACGGGATTGGGGTATTTTCAGAAGATCCTCTAACTGATTTAATTGTTGAAGTGATAAGAGACTCTTTCTCTTATCACACTAAAGAACTAAAGTGAGGCGATTGGTCGCCCGACAGTAATGAATTTTGAATTGAGTAGCACGAAACGTACGTTTGTTACATTGCTTTCATCTTGTTTCTTGCTCCTTTCCACTTCAGTCAGATTTTTTACCAGTATTCTTTTTTGTGTTTACGATTAAATAATCTACTGACAGCTAACCTTCTTATTTAAACTTTAAATATAACATCCCAGTGCTGCCTTTCAAAATTATGACAAATCATATTTGTTTGGGACGGTATGAAAAACGGAAGATGCTGACTTGGACAGTGTGGTTAACACGAAAGCGTAGTTACTAAACAATTCGTCACCTTTTTCAACAAGCTTCTTAATTTGATGGGATGCAACGGGAAGAGTATTAAATATTTTGCTAATGGGTGACATAAGATGTAAAATCTATATAGAGCATAGTTAATCTTCTTCGTTCTCTTGATCATTCGCTTTTCAATTGTTCGATCAATAATTTCAGAAATTGGTATTGGATTGACATTATTTGGCGTTACATTCTTCACACTTGGTATTATTCTCTTTTTGGATGGAGCACTGCTCGCTATTGGAAATGTTAGTTTACTTATTTCGAATAATTTTCTTGGAACGTAGAACCGCAACATGATTATTTTACTCTTTCATTTTATTTCAGCTGTTGTTTATAAGCGGGTTAGTATTGGTGATAGGAATCCAACGAACAGTGGCATTCTTTTTTCAAAGGCATAAAGTCAAGGCATCTTCGTTATTTTTTGGCGGCATTATCGTTGTATTAATTGGTTGGCCATTGTTGGGGATCGTTGCCGAAATTTGGGGCTTTTTCCTTTTGTTTGGGCAAGTTTTTTTCTCTTTTTTTTTGGCAGTTTTTAAATTAGTTTTCTATAAAATTAGTTTCTATTTGTTTATTCTTTGGATATTATTATGATTCGAATTTTAATTTCTATTAAATCTTGTACACTTAGGTGTCATTAAAATTTTTCCTGCTTCCGTAACTGATGCGCGTTCTAAAGGAAGGCTTCGGTCTCACTGAAGTAAACATGTCGCATACATGATTCTGAAAAGCCATAAATATACATTGGTTTTCTTTATCGAGATATAAATAAATTAGCACTGTTTTCAGTGGTTTTTTGCCAGTTGCGACCAATTTTCTTCGACAAGTTCCTGTAATTGGTAGTTTTTTATGCTTACCAGGAATAAAACAGGTAACTTACTTTTCTCTTTTTTTCCCTCAATGACCGAACAGTATTCATTTCAGCTACGTCATGTGTCTCTGATTTGTCCATGAAGTATGAAATCAGGGTGTAAATTTCGTACATGTTTATTGGCTTAAGATCTTCGTCCTTAATCTTTGTTCCTCAGTTAATCATTATGGTTGTGATTTGAGGCGAATCCAGAAAGGTATTTTCATCTTTTATTCAAGTAAGTGCTTGCAGATTTTGGATCGTTTAGCTCCTGAAAGTCGGTATCCAGTTTAGTTTATCTGAATTGTAGTGCTTTCGCGTTTCATCAATGTCACTGTGGGAAGGCTATACTTTATGTGAGAAAGGAGCTGTTCAGAAGTAAATCTTGATAAAGAATTTTGGAAAATGAATTTTACAGTTCGCCAGTCATAATTTGCTATTTATATATTTTCAGCTTAAGTACCGCCGAATTTTCTGATTTGCTTTACAGAAAAATTTTTGGGAATAGTTTTGCAGTGATCTACTACTGAGTGATTTTGTGTTTTAGTTTTCAGCTTTCTTCTTTTCTATTTGCAAGGTTTCGTGGTCATTTTTTGTTGCAAATTTTGAATTTAATATTTGTTTTTGATTTCGACTTATCCAACTCAGTAAGCGAACACATTTTAGTTTGTAAAGAAGATTATAAAAAGACAGTTTTTCTTTTTTTTTTTTCACTTATCCGTGGTTGTTTCGTTGGATATAGTCAACTGATGACTTGTAACATATGTTACGAATAAAACTTCTGATTTGTTACTAAAGTGTCACATAATGAGATTTTTTGGGAAAAACGGATTTATGATATTCTTTTTTACCTACCTTTTTCTTATTCAGAGAATAGTGCAGAGAGAGTCTGTCTGAGCTTTAATAACAAACACTATCCATTTTCAATATCTTTTCTCGTCCTAACTAGAAATGCAGAAAAAAGAACCGATCTGGCTCCTTAGTGTTACTTTTAATTAAATCTACAGTGCGGCGCTAGGTCCAGTTCAAACAGCATCTTTTTTCATTTGCAGTGTAATACTTTTCAGCATTATCTAATGAAATGGGGGACGTGGAATGGGGGATATAATTCTTCCAAAAACAATTTAATATCTTTCTAATGCATTTTCACTGCTTTGCTTACTGCAATGATGTTGTTTCGAATCATGGGAAGGGATATGGTTCTGTTGGTTATTCTAGAAGTATTATATCCTCAGCTCCTTTCAGTTAATATAAGTTAATGACCAATTTCCAGTTGCTTCGAAAATATTTGTTTAAACGGATCTCAATTTCTATCGAGATCTACTTTTGTATAACAGAGATTTTAAAAATCTCAGATGTTTCGAAAAAAAAAAAAAAAAAAACAAAAAAAACGATTCGAAACTAATTGTACGAAAGTTTGTTGGGAACTCCTGTTCCTACTCTCAAAATATGGAACAGACGAAACCACGAAGAAACAGAGAATGCCAAGAAATTTGGTCTCACGTTCTTCCGACATTTACCTCCAACATGTGTTCTTTTTGTAAAATTACTAAGATAATGTCATGTATGTTTAAATGATATTATTTTTCTTTACTCCGTTTTAATTTACATTCTATTTCTTTTGCATTTTTTTGTTGGAAAATATGTTTGAAATATTGTTGAATTTCTTGAAATACAAGGATCATTTAAACCCTAAATGGGCGATTTACAGCCTATGCTCAAGTACCATATAATAATATTTCCCATGCCAGAATGATATCTGTTTGGTGTTGTATGGTTGATTGTAAATATTGATTGCAAATATTACTTTTTATTTTACTTCAGAGGTATGTACTGAGTGGCACAATTTCAAGTGCGATAAGAGACAGTTTCAGAGAGGAATCGAGCCTGCGCGGAAGACAGAAGTTTGGAACTCAGTTGTGGGTGTCATTTTCCAACCTGTGTCTCTGATCTGCATGGGTCCTTCCAATCGGATCACTACAGTGTTTAATTATCCCATTTACCAATCAATACACAGTCGAAATATTTATGTAGGAAGCATTAAATATTTTTTGTACTGCAATAATAGCATTATAGTGAGAAGTGGGAAAAGAATGGGAATTTCGAATGAAATGGAGTCCATTGTTAAGACAAAGTATAAGTAGAAAGCAATGGTTAAATTTCATTTTCAACTTTCGGATGGATTTTTTTTCGTTTTGAGAAGACTAATTCTTCTGTTCATAATCGTTGATAAACACTTTTAATAGAAAATTCAGATGGCTTCAACTGTTTTTCTTTTTTATTAAAAATGCGATTCCGTACTTGCAGAACATCTCTCTCCTCTATAGATGAATGAATTCTTTGGTACTATTTTTCTTTTCCTTTTTTTTCATTTATTTATTTTATTTTTTGAATTTAACTAAAAGGAACAAAATCTTAAATAGGGCGAGATTTTTACAATTCCTGAAATGCCGGAGTTCCGCAGTTTCTACAGAGTGATAAATTTTTTGACCTCATAAAATAAGTTCCGACGAGTGGGTGGAAATTTGGTAAATGCTATAGGATTAAAAAAGAACTAATGCGGACAAGAAAAGCAAAGAGAATGGAAAAAGGAGAATTGAGCTGATAGAGAAATGGAAAAAAAGAAAAAAGAAATTAAAATATCTTTTAACTCAGGGTAATTCAATTTAGCCAAATTGCGGGTATTTTTAAGAGAGGTAAATTAGATTAGGTAGAATCAAATCGATTCTTTCTAATTCGATTCAGAGAGAAAATAAAACAGATCAAAGCGCTGAGTGTAATCACATCAGTGTAAGTTTGTTCAATTCATTTTACTTCAAATCAATATAGAAAACAAAGAAAATAGTATTGGGAATTAAATAGAATTAAATTAAATCAAATGACTAAGCATAATTGGATTTGGTACAAATCAAGAAAATGTAGAATTGTGGTACATATTAAAGAAGCAAATATTATTTGTTCATTCTTTTTGCTCCAAAATATCCCAATGTTGCATAGTTATTCTTACTTAAAACACATTATTGGAAGTATTTATTTTTCAAAAAAAGAAAAAAGCATATTGGGCCATTTCCCTACACTTCCTTTATTTCAGTATCTTACAATCAATTTTGTGGAGAAAGAGACAAAGAATACAAATAGCCAAGAAAGCGAAACAACTGCTCTAACAATTTGAAACACGTACGTTTAGGCCATTCGTTGGGCCTAGCCTAACATTGTACATGAATTCATCAGTGCTTTATTTCTCATATAAATCACATTGCCCAAGGTGTTATACATAGGTCTATCAAAAAATTATTTTTTGAAATTTCAACGTTTACAAATAATATTAAGTAGTACATAAGGTGTTGTTATCATTTACTTTTATTATTGATTAACAGAGCAACGTTGAAATGAGATAATGAATGAGATATGCAAAAGCGTTTGAAGAGTTCAATTACCGTCTGAGAAATATTTTAAAGCAAACTTACTTTCAAGTTTTATGCAATTATAAATTCCTCATATTTCCTGCTAAATTTAACCTCTCAGTTTAGAAACAATCTTCCCTCTTTTTTCTCTTCCTCTCTAGAATGTCATTTCATCTATAAACTCCACGAACCTTTTAAAAAAGTTTGAATTTAAATCTATTTCATTTTCCCCCTTTAACTTTTTTATATCGATAATTTTCAAATTTCTTTCATTAATCATTTTCAAACTTTTTGCAAAATGAAATGAATATTATGGAAAGCTTCCCCTTCTATATTCTACTCTATTCTAAATTACTCTTTCTCACTTGTTTATCCATTCTTTTCTAAATTATTTCTGGCTTATTTTTCCATTTGTTATTCTCAAAAACAAACTGACACCAAAAAAAAAATTTTTTTTCCAAAAAGTTGAGGATATTCTATTGCTTCATATTGTTTGACGAGGACTTGGCCATTCTCATTACTAACGACAATCTGCGAACCAAACCAAAGTATTGACAGCTGTATGCTTGTAACTTTTTTTGTTTGGGAAGCCTGGTCAGTGTGGAACTATATCTCTAGCATTGTATTATATTAGTAGCAGTAATTAATGATACATTGAAGTGGTGGACAGTTGTGGTGGATATGTTTATTAGAAGAGTTGCACGAGAAATTTCCCAAACTTTCATTCAAGATTTCACTCTACTTATGGATTAAGCAATTATTTCTTCACTTCAATAGGTTTAAAATGTTCACACTGACAGCACTCAGTGCTTTAAAAATTTTCCGACACTTTTTTTCCAACCCATATATTACATCTCCTAATCTTTGAATGTTTGTTTTTTTTTTTCAAATAACTGAAATCTTTTACTTTTTATGCTATAGCTTGATTTATATTCCTATTTATCTACCAGTTTAAGTGACAACCAATGCCCATTGCTTTTGCTACGATATTTCTTGATGGCAAAACACTGACTATCCAATAAACAATGTATTTTAGCTTCTAAGAAATAGAGATATAGGATCTTAGTTTATCTGTCAGCATCTGCAGTAATATCCATCCTACAACTCTCTCTCTCCTTTCTCTCTTCATTGAAAATATTTCATAAATTAGGGAAAAGCGTAATTAAAGTCCGGTGTGCTCGATCACCATCTGGTACGAAAACTTCAGCTCGGATAAATTACTTTACTGCGAAATGCAATATGAGTTGGTTATGGTTTGAATTTGAAAAAGTGTACGTACTAAAACTACTCATAACAAATTATTTTTGTGACATTTTGGATGGATCAGATATGTTTGCCGATGGACTGAAACTTCTTGTTGATGACAATAAAGCTTTTGTTGAGAAAGACTCTTGAATGACGACATATCGCCGTGATTTCCTACGATCTTATTACCTATAGGAAAAGAGGAAAATTGGGAAGAATGCCACTTGGGATGATGCATATGGGAAGAACCTCTCTTTTCATGAAATCATAAAAGGTGTGTCGAAAACAAAACACTTTTTCAGCGTGCCCAAATAACAACATGCTTGGCTCTCGTCCTACGATTACTAATTTTCTGCCTTCTGAGCCTCTGTTCTCTGCAAATATCGATCAACCCTGCCATCCTTGTACAATTCATCCATTTACTTAAGTATTTACTTACTAACTCTCATACTTACCTTCTGCTTAATCAGGCTTTTTCTTGAATCCCTTTTCAAAGACTGAAACTTTTCCACTCTCGAAATGCATCATTCCTTCTATGCTTCTTTACCCTTCTGAATCGTCTTTTTAAATTTTTCATGTTTGTTTTACTCACCCATTTTCGGTTGAATTCTTGTAAACTCTAATATTTTCACCGCTCTTACAAATTCGAAATTTTTAATCCAAAGACATTGATCTGTTTAAAATTTCTTGTTGTTGAGACTGCGAAATCTTGCTAAAATAAATACCAACAGGCAAATGTTTTCAAAAACGTCCGCTGCACTTGCACGTGACGTCTGCAGCAGTAAATTTTGTGCGTGTTGCACGAGTATAGGGCTTCGAAAATACTGGAATATCGTCCAGCATTTTTTTTTTGGAAAACTGATCTTCGAAAGAGGAAACTTCATATTGCATTCACAACGAATCGCGTGATCATAAATAAATAGTCCTTCTCGCTAAATATGAATACAAGAAGATATATTCGAATCTCGAATTTCGGACCATGCACTTACCTGCCGAGTTGTAATTTCTTGGAAATTTTGGATTCTATTCTTACAAGCTCTCAGAATTAGCTTGCAATTCTTATGGAGTGAAAAAATCCCATTGCATGGGAAAAAATTGGAGTGCAAATTTGCATCGTTTGTTGACAGAGTGAAGAACTTGATGAAAGGTACTGGCAGTGAATTTAAATCTTTGGTGGAGTAAAAAAATGGATCGATACAAAAATTTTGAAAGTCCTTTCATATTGATTTTAAAATTATATGTTGTTGATGAATAGCTCATTGCTTGTTGGGATGTGTGTGTTTGTTTGTTTGTGTGTGTGTGTGTGTGTGTGTGTGTGTGTGTGTGTGTGTGTGTGTGTGTGTGTGTGTGTGTGTGTGTGTGTGTGTGTGTGTGT
>NW_018108190.1:184349-198299 GCF_000183805.2 Loa loa | reverse complement strand
GAATTGATTTGATAATGAATAATAGAAATTAAAAGTAAGCAATCAAATGGAGGTGAAAAAGAAAGGAAAGAGTTTTACAGGAATGATGAAATGATACGTTAAACGATAATAAACAAATGATAACTCCTTCCTTAAACAAGTAAACAAATGGGAAATAAACTGTATAACGGTACATTTAAACTTGCCTCTTTTGCCTACAATAATAAGTTCCATGATTTTATAATTAGATAATTAGCATGCAAATAAATAAACTATTATAGTATGTCAGTGTGTGTGTGTGTGTTGTGTGTGCGTGTATGAGTGTGTGTGTGTGTTGTTGTTGTTGTGTGTGTGTGTGTGTGTGTGTGTGTGTGTGTGTGTGTGTGTGTGTGTGTGTGTGTGTGTGTGTGTGTGTGTGTGTGTGTGTGTGTGTGTGTGTCTTTGTCATTCACTCTAATTCCTATCCTGTGCCATTTTATGCCACTAAACAGTCCTATTTAATTAATAAGTAATTTCCTTTTGGGTTGCATTGCGTTGCGTTTTTCAAACGGGCTCTATTCAAATAAGTTTTTTAGGGATCAAATAGAATGACTGCCGTAAATTATGTCAACCAAATATGTTTGTTCATTAGACCCTGAAAGTACTACACAAACATATGCACTCATATCACTTCATTACTGTATTATCGACTGGGAAAGACACTGTAAGGAACAATACTTTATAGTAAATAAGCTGATAGCAAACATATGCTATTTATTTACTTATCATTTAACAGTTAATGCTAAACACACACATTACATCCCAATGTCAATGTTGCCAATTATGTTGCTGTTGTTGGACGACGATATTTACTTAAAGTATAAGTTCTAAATTTTTACTGTTTTAGTTAAATGATCCAAATTATTTACAGAAAGGATGTATCGGCACTTAGGGCACGCACTCCTTGTAGGATATCTGTCTTGTCCTAAGTATCAATCAGTAAGCTGAATTTTTAGTGCTTACAGTTTGATACTTTTGAAACTCATTAATCGTAAACATCAGTTCTGTTACAAAAATGATAAAAAAAGAAATGAGAATAGGTAAGATGAAGATTGAGGAAATAATTAAAATTCGAAAAAATTTTAACATTGAAATTTAAGCAGATCCATTATTGAAAATAAGTGACGGATGAAGTGTGAAATCTCACCTTTTGTGAATTCAACTTCTTTTTCTATCATATTTGGGGGTTAAGTCTCTTTGTTTCACAACCAGTTATAATAAGCAATATGGTCGCAAATTCTCGTTAGTTATTCAGTTTCTCAACCGCTTGTTGAGGAAATGATCAAAAAACCTGATTAAGTACACTTGTCTCTTACATTTAACCTTTAAGTATCAAATAAATTAACAAAGTTTCAAATAATTAAAAATTAGAGAAATTTTTGATTAGATCCTTTTCACTGTGATAGCATATGATCGCAATGGTTCTTGCGGGAAACTGCTCACTGCATAATTGAAAAGGCATATTTCTTCATTATTCCTTATTTCCCACAGTATTCCTTGTGCTAAGGAATGACAGAAAATTCAAAATTTTCACCTTAAAAACCTTTAACTGGCTTGTCAATGCGCAAAAATACTCTTTTTACTCCGATTTTCGAGTAGTAGTGAAGTGCAAAAGCAATTATAATTTATTTTAAATTTGAATTAGTAATATTTCAGTCATCTATTCTAATCTATTTTGAGCACATTTCATACATCTCATTTTTTTGGCTTATTATTTACGTAACTAAAAGAAAAAGCCAAGCAGACATTTTACTTATCCTAAAATGAATGTGCTAAAGATAATTTCATTAAATACATTCATTGAGTAAATTGAGATGAAATATGTCAACAGCTAAGGGAAGAAATATGAAGAATTGCCTCTCTGAGCACAGCAGTAATTATCAACCAGTTGAAGTAATACATTCATTCCTCTAACATAAATTTGTTTTCTCATTTTGAAATGAAATTCTCCGAAAAGAAATTTCAACCCGTTTTTTGTTACACGATAATTAAAATGAGCTATATATATATATATATGCATATATATATATACTAGACAATTTGTGGAATTATCTTTATGAAGTAGCTAAATCTTGGAAAATGATCCTCGGAATTCTCTACTTGCCAATATTTACCAGTAATTCCAGCACTTTAATATTTATTACTTCAGCAGTTAAAATGAAAATTCTAGCAGCACAAGTTACCATAATCATCACACCCACTAAATCAAAAATTCAAAATAGCTTCAGTGACCGCCAACTTTCGGTTTATTTTAGCATTATCTAATGCTAGTAAATCTACAAAAACGTTTTTTATAAGGCTTCTTTTTATATTTTTCCATAATTTTATATAAGATTTTCTTTTATAGAGTTCAGTTTATTAAGGAAGTTGGAAAATTTAGGTAGACACCTGATGAAAAGTGAACATACCTGTTCCGGTTCCCTCCTTCATTCATCATATTCATTTGCTATTAGTTCTGGCATATTTATTCAGACGAGACATTCTCCATATTTCGTTTCATTTCATTCATTCATCAATTCCTTTCAAGCGTAATTTTTCTAATTCCTCAATAAATTTATTCATTTTGTATATGCTATGTTAAACCTACCACCAAACAATTTTACAATTTTAAAGCTTTGCTGAGGGAAAGCGCAAGTGACAGACATTTCTTGTTCGATGACCTGACGGCAAATATGTTCTCTTCCTCGTGTGCAACACTTGCGGTTATGGATAAATGTTTGAAACATTTGAATTTGGTATTTTGGACACAGATACTGAACCATACAAAATTTCTTCTGGTATGTCAGCTAGGAATTTCGTCCCTTTAACTTTAATTCGAAACTTATATTACTCTTACACCATCTGAGCCATTCAATCTCTGACAATCATTGCCACAACTAAATCTATTTTTTGTTGGACGAATTCGATAATCGCTGGTTTATCAGAAACCATTTGCTGAATGAGATATTTGTTCTAATAGAGCAGCGACATTATAAAAGTCTGTCTTGGTTTAATAGAAAACTACTTACAGTTGCAACATTTAAAATATTTGTTTCTTATGTGTCATTTGCTGTGAAATGCCACAAATTAGATGGATAATGAGAAGGAAGCAAATATTGAAAATATAAGTGAACAGTTGTACCTTACACTTCCGAGGATACAGATGCTTCCGCGGATACAATTTTGAATATTGATGAGGTACTTGTACAGACGAAGAATTGGTGCGAGGTGTATCTTCGTCGTAAATCGGAATCTTTTTTGACATAGTCCACTTCTTCTGTCATTTGTGTAGCATTTTTCGATTTTTTCAAGGTTTTTGAAGGATATTTCTCCAAATAGAATCAAAGATTGAACTTTGACCCCACCAAAAGATGATCGAATACGTTAGTACACGATTGATTTCATTCTCATATTTTCCTAAAATTCATATCGATCTGCTCAACTTTGAATTTCTGGAGATATTCGAATAATCAATAAATTCTTTCACTACCAATATCACTAGTTGGGATAAATGCCATTTGTACTTTAACCCTCTGCTTTCTGGTCCTTTACTGACTTTTGTATTTATGCTAATTAATCATGCCAAACTCAAGTTGTTGTTAAAAATAAATTTCCGCACTATCACATCTTATCCTTTGTCAAATCACAACACTCTTTTTCTTTTGATCTCTTCCATCCTTTTTTTTTTTTATTATACATTCTTTCTCATTTATACCGTATTACATTGCTATTCCCTTATCTCTTATCATTTTTTTAAACATATTCTTCTTTTTACGCATTATAATATCAGCCTTTGTGAGAAACAATTTTGTACTAATACTAGATTAAATCAACTTTCTTAGGGAAAGGTTAACTTTCCTTAAGGAGAAATCAAATGTCATTGAGAAAATAAATAAAAAAAAGCTCGTGGAAATGATGAGGAACTAGAAGTTAGGAGAAACGAAATTTTCAGTAGAAACAAAAGAAAGTAGAAAGAGTGATGAATAAGTCTTTTTTCTTTATTTAAGCAGAAAAAGCGGCGATGTTTTAGAGTAATGCTTAAAAATAGGAAATTGATGAAGCTTTTTCGAGATGACCGAAAAAAAACAAATAAATTTATCTAATCCATCGAGTCCGTATGATTATACTTTAGTTGAATAAGCAATTATAAACTGCGCCAAATGCTGCTATCTGCTCAGTCGAAAAATTCTATGAGAGCATTTAATTGCGCCTCTTCAGGCTTTAACGAATAAAAAATTGTTTTTCTCTATGGCACTTCACTTTTTAAACAATATTTCTTGAAAATTATCCTTTTCTTTCAAGTTTTTTTTTTTGAGTCACTTTAATTTAAACGAGAATTCAAGCACAAGCGAAAATTTTTGAATATAATGAAAGGAGAAAAATTTCTTTCTTTTCTCTCAATATATCATCAAATGAGGTATTCTTTGATCACAGTATCTATCTCAATAACACTTCACTTTCGGCACTATGAAATATTTATCTACCTGATAATCCTATCTATTAATGGTCCAAAATAACAATGAACCGCTATCTGGAGTTATACAGTACAGATAAGCCATTATCAGATGACAAGTTAGTATTCGTCACCAAGTAATAGCACTGATTATTAAACCAAAGCATATTGCCAAGAATCACGTGATATGATGATGTGATATGAACAGTTGTTAGTGAAATAATCACTCGTTCATCATTTTTTGCGGATAATTTTTACTGTCAGCTATACCGCAACTTATAATTCTCAACTAATCCTTATGCTTACTTTAATGATACGTATCTTTTTTCAAAAGTATAGATTTATATGCTTTTAAAAATATTGAAAAAGACTCATAGCATGACAGTTAAATTAGTTGCTAGCATCTGAAGTCAAGTATATAAGCAATGTGCGGGCATCTATTCCGAAATCAACACAACTATGAATATTAATCCATCATTCGTTCGTTCACTTTTGTCAAGTATTTGCTGGACGATAACACCGTACTAGTTCGATTTATTCAGTTTTTTTCTTACTTTTTTTTTTCTGATATTTTGGTTTAAAATTTAACTA
Organism: Loa loa; assembly: GCF_000183805.2. NCBI lineage: Eukaryota > Metazoa > Nematoda > Chromadorea > Rhabditida > Onchocercidae > Loa > Loa loa. The sequence continues at coordinate 193,258 of NW_018108190.1, read as the reverse complement.
TTATGATTTTCTATTAGTGACAAAATTATGATTTAGAATTTTCTTTAGCAAACAAAAGGAACAGCTGAAGATGGTGCATTCCAGTTTCTTTTTTCATAGATTTGTCAGTAATGAGAAGCAAATATTGTAATTAAGTATCGGATCAGTAAAGGACACTAACTTTCTTTAAAATACTCTTTTTATTCGTATCTCAATCCTCAATTGATCGCTCATTAGCGTGCCAGCATTTGTCATTTGTATGAAAATAGCAATGATTAGCTATGTGTCGCTCTTCGAAGACTTGGCTTCCTTTTTTCTTTTTTTTTTTTAACTATAATTACGAGTTTCAGATTTTCTAACGCTCATAATCTGGTCATTATTGTCCGAAAAATTAAATTCTGACGAAAATTTGCTTCAAACTGCATTTGCTGACATCTTGTATTCGTGGTGAATCAACGAGCAGTCATACGAGGAATAAGTCCGGAAAATGTAACAGCAACGACCCGAATATAAATTCAACACCCCCGTCACACTCAAACCCGGTCGATCAATCCAGTCAAACTTCGTCTTTACAGCAAAAACGGAAACGTCTCATGCCACATTCGATTCTCAAAGACAGTTCATCTAAGCAACTCGTAGGTTATTCTTCTAAAAAACTACAAACAGTGTGTGTATTTGGTGTAATGTTTTAATGCAGAATTCTCATTCTTAAATAAACCTTTTAGTCAAAAATTTGCATAATTTTGAAATAAGGCGAAAGTTTGGGAATTGTTTTTGAATGTTTGCAATTATTTATCTTTTGATCCCTTATAACTTTGCCATCGAATTTATTGCCATTATCAAATGGTCTCAATCCATGTTTTGCTGCAACATTACCCATAATTAGATGATTGTTTAAAAATGATGTTAGTGCAAGCAATTTTAGACAATTATTCTATTATGCGCTTACTATATTGCTTAACTTTATCTGGAGAAATTTCATCTCTTAATATTTTGATAATAAAATGGCTTCAAGATTCTGTTTATTTCAATTTGTATTTCAGCATTATAATTTGTTTCACAGAAATTGACAATCTCAAGATACAATTTCATATCCTACAAAATTTAGAAAGCAATAAATTAAAATTGATCGACCATCTACTGCATTTTGCAAATAAGTTCAAAAATCTGTTTGGAGAGAATCTTCCAAAACGATGGCAATATTTAATTCAATAACTGCTGTTTGCATTCATTTCAATAGCAACTTTTCTAATATGTGATCTTGAAAATGACATTTCCGTTAATTTTCTGAAGAATTCGCCTTTCTCAATCAAATTTTTAAAAAATTTTCGACATTTGAGTTCGATTTAAAAGAAGAACTTATTTCCATTGTATACTACGATTTGCTTAAAGACAATGAGTAGGTTTATCGAACTCTACTGTAAACGGTTTTTTTTTTTGCTTTCTCATCTAAAAATACTAATTTCCTATGTTAAGGTTTTGTTTAAATTTCATTTTCATCTCAAAATCCAATTAAAATAGCATACCGATCCATTCAGCGGAACAAAAAGGAATTTGGTCTTTCAATTTATCAATATTTTTTTGATGAAAAATTAAGAGATAATATTGTTTCTATCTTTTTGTCAACCGAAATGTAAACAAAAAGAAAGTATATAGCTGATTTGGAAGAAGTAAAAATTAACTATAATTCAAACAATAATTGTTCGTTTAAATCCATACAAAAATCTTTTTACTTCCAACTTTACCCGCAACTTACCCATTATTTTCATCATGCATAGGGTGGGCAAACGTTTCGTGTGTATTTAATGGGATCCGAAAAATTTCTATATTATTTCATTTCCATTTGCTCTGTTTTCTTCCTTTTAATTATTCACAGATAAGAATTTAAATGTATTTGAATTTCAATTCGAAATTTCTCCAATGATTTTACACTCTCTAAATTTTAGTTTTCCTTCATCTTAACTTCCATTAACTTTTGTAAGAAACAAAAAAATTCAACCAAAAAAAAAAGAAATGGTATGGAATATGTATTATAAATTGGGCTCAAAATTTTGAGGTCAAGTTTTTCAGTCCTCACTGTTAGACTGATCGTCGTACTTTTTGTTCTTATGTCATCCAGTTTTCTTCTAAAGCACAAAACAATACCAAATAATTGGAACAAAGTCATATAATCTTAAATAACTTTGCTCAAAAATACTCACTTAAGTTGAATTTCACTTTTTTATGGATTTAAAAATATCAAAAATAGGACAATTATTCTTTTCTGTTTTTTCTTTTTTTTTTTCTTTTCAAATTGGTTCTACGATGAGATAAGGTAGGCAAAAGGAAGAAATGAAATTATAGGAAGGATGAAGGCACAAGGAACGCTTAATCAAATGATGTAAAAAGCCTGATGATATGCATATTAATTCAAAATGGTTCTACTTGAAAAAAAAAAAGAAAAGAAGACGAACAGCGTAAGTCTGTTTTTAAACAAATAAAAGAAATGCAGAAAATGACATGATAGTGATAAATTATTTTCTTTGTTTGTGATATTAAGTAATCAATCAAGTAAGCGAAAAAAATAAACTTTTTTTTTTCTCGAAAAGCAGCAATACGTGAACTAGGTCATGAATAGGTCATAACGCTTCACTTACTCATTTCTCATTTCCTTTTTTAAACTTATTTCGTCGGTATCTTTTTAAAGCGTTTTTGTGTTTGAAGGAAAATGAGAAAATATTTCCTTATTTGTTATTGACACAACTATTTTAGCTCTTTTGTCCCGTTGAAATGGAAATTATTTGGTAAAAGAGGATGTAATTTGAGGTCACTAATGCCTTTATCTGAATGTAATGTTCAAAGATATCAAATGATCATAGAGTATGAAGTCAAATTTGCGCTTTTCTTGAAGGTCGTTGTTAATAATTGTACTGCGTTTGCTATTCACGATATTATTCTAGGTTGAAGATGAATACGAATTAGTAACTTGACAATAAATTACAATATGTCAACGTAATCAAAATTTTGTTTAAAATTTATTAGCTCCACTGGACATTCCACTCTCGTCCGTTTTACTATGTCGCGGGAAAAAGATTAGAAAAACTAACCGGTTCCCGAAAGAGGTTGTAAATTTTGATTGCAATTCCACTTTTTTAAATGGTGCTGAGAATAATCATAATCATAACGATAATGATGACAATGGTGATTATAATAACTTACTTCACTGTCATCATTTTGGTCTGGTAATTACTAGTCAATCAACTATATTTGTTAACACAAACTTTCCTTCTCTACTCATCAACTCATAACTACTTATGCCTCTTTTTCTTTTATAGTGAATGATTTTCCTGCAACTAAATCTATGCAAATTTACTCTGTAGTACTATAACTGCTTCATAAATACTTTCAAGATAAGTTTGAATGCAAATTAATTAATATGAAAAAATCATCTCATTCATTTCTAGGGAAGAAAATCATTCAAACTCTTTAGTCCGATGATACGAGATCCACTAATTAGTATTAGTACATCTGTATTAACAAATTCTCGAATTGCCATTTTTAACTTTAAACACTAAGAAATTTTTTTTGAATCGAAACTTTTGCGCCATTTAGATGGATGGCATATGATAAGCTGACAAGCTATGGTATTTTATCGCACCTTCATGATAATATGCAGGTGGTAAACTGTGGTATGAAAGTTATCTGTCAAACGATACTGAAAACAATTACTTAAACAGTAATAATTAAATTCAAATTTTCTCTGCTACAACTTGAGTTAATAAACTCGATCGTTCTGATAGCAAGCATTCTTGGTAGTTATTCCAGTTTGATCGATTTTAATATTTAGTACTTTGGCCCAGTTGTTGCTGGGACTTCAACAACCACTCATGATAACAAACATGAGTTTGAAAAAAAGCTTGGAGATGTTTTTTTTTTTCGTTTAACTTTCCACACCTATATTTTCTGTTTCTTCTTTGTCCTGTTTCCGACTCCATTCTTGATTAGACCGGTTGTAAATTATTTTTATCTTGACTTCATGCTAATTCCTATTGTCATGTCATTTATTCCCAACAAAACTGTCAAAAGTGATAAACTGCGGAGAGTGGTGTCATATTCCGAGAGTCCTGTCACAATCATATCGAAACCAAATCAAAATGTTCTCAGCTGCGAAAAATCAAATTAGAGCTCACGACAAAGCTCATCTGTGCGGGATTGCTAATCAATTTTAGGAGAAGCCTTACGGAGAACTGCTTGACCCTCTACCCTCCTCCGCTCAAATGGTCACTCGGACATCTGCGCAGAATACTTCTTATACCTCCTCTCCTATAAAGTAGCAAAAATTTTTGGAATTTATTAAATATGTCAATAAATTAAGGCCATCATGGAACAGAAGTTCCCTTTCCTTTCTCTCTCCCTGGACATTCATATTTTTGCCCATCATCCCTTGCATTATGTGGAAATACACAATAACAGATAAACACACACATACATACATACATACATACACATATACATACACACATACACACACACACACGCAAATGAAAACATGCATAGACATACATGAACATATATTGAAAATTGAACCGATTGACGCAGACGCGCACTACAGTGTGATATCAATCATCGTTACCTTTGCGATTTAAATTAAAGATTGAAATTGCAATAATTTTTGACCTGGCGAGCTGTGCAGTTTGTTTATGGACGGCAATTTTAGTGCATTAAATTTTTTAAGGTAATAATGAAAATGTTGAATTGTTGTTAAATGAAGCAACGATTATTGTTCAAATAAACTAATTGGTTCCTTTTATTCATCTCTTTATGATCAATTAATTTTAGATTAATCATCCTTTTAAAAGTGATCTTATTTTAATTCATGCATTTACTTTTGTCTCTATTGATTCATTTATTGTTTATTTTATGGAGTAACTTCTTTCCTACGAAATTTTCAAAAAGTCATAGGTCAATAATCAAAATAATTTCGACAACAGGTTAGCAGTATTGCTTTGTGTCGGAGATTCCAATTGCAAATTTATAGGAAACTCATCGAAGTCGACGGTTGACAGACGGAAGTGGCAATCTGTCACCAACCAACATATCTACCTGTACTCGAGTATCGTTTGATCAGCCTACTATACCGACAGGTTTATTTCTATTACATGATTCATATCTACCTGTGTTTCATAACTCATTATTTTATCATAATATCAACAACACTTACATCACCTTTTTTTTCAACATTTCGTTTAAGAGTGACTCGTGCTTTACTTACTCTACCTGGTTTTAGAATCAATGCGATTATATTGACATGTTGACATGCCTAAGCAAAGTGTGCAATTCACACTTTGTTGTAAATTGCCTATATGCTTTAACAGCACTTTACAAATTGAAGGAAATCTGTTCAATTTCAAAAATTCTTTCGCTTTCACTGCCTTTTTAAACGCCTTATTTAAAGAAGAGATCTAATTGAATGTCTAGTGTTTTGCATTGAAAATTTCACCTAGCATTTTATCATTGATTCATTGACCAATCAAATTATTAATCAATGAATCCATAAAAAAAATTTAGTGATAAATTCATAAAATACAAATATTAAATAATTAGATTAAAAATGTTAAGCAACTAAATAATCAGTAAATAAATATAAATCAACCATTAAATTTGATATTCGTACTTCATTTATCGATTAAACAACTAAAACTTGTCTTGTTTGGATGTGTAAAATGAATAAACCAAATTTACCTTGAATTACAAACAGGTTCAGTTGGTTCATCAGCGTTCAACAGGCTGGCTGCCATCGGAGACAGCGATCTAGGGAAGACAAGCACTCTGCGCCAAAGACGTACCTCTCTTCCTGTCACTCCAAATGCTTTCGCAGCCAGTAGAGCTGCTGTAAGTTGCAATAAATTTGAACATTCTGTTAATTATCATTGAATTTCCTGTTCTAAAGCCATTTAATGACAATTACTTGATCTGTCTTCTTAATGAATAATTAAATATCGTCGGAGGAAGTAAATATCACTTTTAGTAAGTAAATAACTTTTTTTTATTGTTTATGGTTACTGTCTGAAATTTTTTACTGTTTAAAGAATCTTTAGTAAAAAGAAAGAGGAAAAACTGTTTTGTCCGCTTTACAACTTGCATTGCTTTAAAATTGAATTTGACTTAACAAAATTCGTAAAGTCATTGAAATTCTTTTCAACTTTTCATGTAGAAATATGAGAACTGATAGCTTGTTGCTTATAGCTATTACATCAGAACATTTATCTCACATCAAAATTTTCAGCTTACCTCAACTTTAATTTAGTTACTTTGGCTACTTTGTAAAGGAATTGGCATAATAAAATAAATGGCGAAGTAATTTAAAGTGCTTGAGGTGAATTTTTTCTGTACAATGTACTTTTTCCTCAGTTTTAGATAGACACTAACTTGAAATATTCCTTTTTTTTCCTCGTAATATTGTCATAATATTGTCGTACATAGTAGTAGAGAGCATGTGGTAACATAATCCATTGAAACTCTTTGATTTCCATTCTAAATTAATCTCCGAATATTTCCAAGGGAGAAAATATATTTCCAAGGGAGAAAATTTTCCGCTTTTAAAGCATCTTTTTGATGTTTCCTACTAATTATTCCTTTCTGCACTAATGTTTCTGTCCACTCATTCCATACTATCTGCCATATTTACATTCTTGAAAAAAAAAAAAAAAAAAAAATTAAGTGCACTCATTGTGAAACGTCCTCTTTTTTATTTTTTATTTTACTTTTTTTTTTCAGTTACAAAGTAATTTAACAGAAGCGCGTGGACTTGTGGCAGAAATGCTGGCCAACAAGGATTTACCACCAATGATTATTTCAGGATTAAAAGCAGTAGCCACTTTGCTAAATCCTCAACCAGTTCGCTTTCTTATTCAAATTTTTAAAGTTTCTACATTAAAAGATTCTGATCTTTCCACTGAAATAAATTTGTGATATGAACAAAAAATTTGCAAGCAAATATCAGTCCACTGACCGTTGTATATTTGACCATTATGAATATGACGATATCTTCCACTTCACATGCACGCAAAAAAAGAGTTATAGAAAAAAATGAAGATATTTTAATACAATCCTAAGTTTTTACAACACCAATTCTTTTCTCAAGTTAAATTCAAAATTACCATTGCCAACATACGCTTATACTTTCCCTTTCCCTTTTCAGCTCATTGACATTTTATCGAATATCTCAGTTGAGCTTCATCTATACATATGAGACAAATGATATTAATTTCTTTTTCCAAAATTTTCCTCTGTCACTTCTCCACCAATTTTTGCAATAATGTAAATTCTGCAGTGGTTTTTACTTCATTCACTGTAGATTTTATTGAAGTCTCCTCTTATCTGTTATAGATTCTGCAGGAGGTTCTTCTCTGCTTTCATTTTCTACTGCACGTTCTGTGGGGGATTCCCCTCTGCTTTCATTGCCCACTACAGGTTTCATTTGAAGTACAGTACTTTTACAAGTTTAGTTCATCTGCTCAAAAGTAAATGAAATATAAATGGATATGATTTGTGCATGTCGTATTGCCTATATGCACATAGCTGCTGCGTATTTGTACAAACTTCATGAATAGACTGCACATGCATGCATGTATTGGCAGATATCGTCTTTATAATTTCCAGAGGGAAAATTGAAATTTTTGGCAGAAAATGGCGAAAGAAGTTTTTTGTCCTTCCCTGACTAATATTGTTTGTAAATATGATAACTGTATAATTTTACAGCCATCGATCAATTTGCACTTCGATTTTGGTCTTCCAATGGTTGTAGAGAATCCATACAGTGGTGAACAAATTGTTGTTGCTGCGGTTAGTTTTTCATAATAGAATCATTTTCAGAAGATTTCAGATTGACACACAAAAGATCATCTTAGGTATCTGTTAAATTGCACACCTTCTTCAACAATGACACATTTTGTCACACTTTTTAATTCATAAGCTCAAACACATACTCCCTTTCTTTCTGTTAATCTGAAAAAAGCTTTTCATGAAAGAAAGTTGTCATATGCCTATCAACCATTCAGGCAATTATTTCATATCATGTCCACAACATATCAAATATTGGATTGTGAAAAAAATAACTTCTCCAGATATATACTGGAAAATTGTATACAATTTTGAAAGAAAAAGTTCTTAAAGGCATCAAATCAAAAATTCGAATATAATTTTTTTTCTTTTTTTTGAGTCATAGACTTTACAGTTTTCCTTTGCGTCTTTTAACTGCGGAAAAAAAGCGTTGTTATATTCTAATAGACAAACCTCCACAAAATTAATTATTGATTGCACTACTACCAGATCGGGACGATGAATCATTTATTTATAATTTAGGAATTTTGAAAACTGAATAAATTCAGTTTTTCAATTATTTAATTTCTGTCAAACACCTTGATATCTAAAAGGCATTATTTAACAAAAACAAACAAAAAGAGCAAAAGAATAAGAACGAAACGAAAAGCAAGAAAGGTAGAGAGTAAATGTTCTTACTTTTCCTTTTAAAATGTTCAAAAATAAATCAAAATCCATAACCAATAAAAATGGTCCAAAAATCAAATTTTCTCTTCCTTATCAGATGTCAGATGGACATTTATCATTTATCATTCTCATTTTAATCATTTCATTATCGTTTTTTGTTTCTTATAAATACTACTGTGAAAGCTTTTCCTTCAGATGATTCCTTTTCTTTAATGATATACTTTATTTGGTTTTTATTTCTGATAAACAAAAATTTGTACCTTCAAATTTTGTAAATCTTATAAAAGAAAGAAAATGACGTTATAATTAGTGAGGATATCGAATTGCATCCATAAAATTTTAGTAGTTTTTTGCTTACGTCACTAAGTTGAGGAGTGCACTGTTTCTGTGCTTATATAAATCCTGGCAAAGCATAAACATCCTTATATAGGCCTTAAAATCTG
>NW_018108190.1:178765-183974 GCF_000183805.2 Loa loa | reverse complement strand
TAAAAAAATAAAAAAAAAAAAAATAAAAAAAAAAATTTAATCTTAATCTCAAAACCTAATCGATTCATTCTAAAAAAAATTTCTTCCTTCATATTTTCCATTTATATTGATAATGAATTCATCATTATTGATAACAAAAATACACCAATAAATTTTCATTAATATCTTATCATTCTCATTTTAATCATTTCATTATCGTTTTTGTTTCTTATAAATACTACTGTGAAAGCTTTTCCTTCAGATGATTCCTTTTCTTTAATGATATACTTTATTTGGTTTTTATTTCTGATAAACAAAAATTTGTACCTTCAAATTTTGTAAATCTTATAAAAGAAAGAAAATGACGTTATAATTAGTGAGGATATCGAATTGCATCCATAAAATTTTTAGTAGTTTTTTTGCTTACGTCACTAAGTTGAGGAGTGCACTGTTTCTGTGCTTATATAAATCCTGGCAAAGCATAAACATCCTTATATAGGCCTTAAAATCTGAACAGATTCTACTAGATTGGATAGCAACTCACTGGGACATCGACATTTATTCTACGTATACTGTTTCCGTTCCTATTGTGAATAGATACACTAAAAAATATTCGCAGAATTTACATATACCTGACTCAGTAGTTGAAATACACAATTCTTCCTAGAGAGAAGACTTTTCTGGAAATATTTTTAAAGTCACAAGTAATAGGCCAGTTTGTTCAGGATTTTGAAATGATCATCTGGTTACGTTATATGATCTTCCTTGGAACTTACCATTAATAATCATGATCGCCATTTTAACCGATCCAGATTTTGTGTGTTGTAATACCAATGGGAATCATCGGATAACCGGTCTGATATTATTTTACACTAGACCGACTTACTAGACTTTCACAACATATTTTTTTCTCTCTTGGATAATGTTTGAAACAGAGAAATTCTGAGATATAGTTTAGGAAAATGGAATAAGTCAGTAGAGAAACCTTTTGCCGTTATCAGGGCACTGTAAGCGGAATACTATCGAGCACAAAGCTTTGAGTGAGACTCATAATATTAGAGATTAAACAATTTTTTTAATGCAAGGCTGGGCAATTAATTTTCCCAGGAGGCCACATGAGAAATTGGAATGGTTTTTGAGAGCCGGATAAATATACTTAAATTGGTTCTACCCAATACCGTACTCGTATAATCTACTATCCCTTCATAAAAAACAGTAAATGAAGCATTGTAATGGATTCATTGGAAATGTGAAGAGCCTAATAACATCATTATTTAATGTTGAGATGATGAAGTTGTGATGAAAGACCAACGGATTTTAACATTGGAAGGTTTTGGTCTAAGGCAAAGGAAGACCAACGGGGGCGGAAGGCTTCTCTTGCGGCTCCGTGTAAAAAAAACTTGATGAAGGACCACATCCGGCCCGAGGACCACCAGATGCCCAGGTCAATTTTAATGTAGCCGGTGGTCAAAGCACGCATGTGATATATGCTACATGAAAGAGACTGATTCAAATATTATTTGTTTCTAACCTTTTTTACTGTTAGTATTTTGTTTTAATTTGTGTAGCTGATGTGCAACTCATCCATATCCGTTCTTCATACAAATTGTTTATCAGTTAAGATTTGAATTTTGTTAATTCCAATAGATTACTCTGCTAAACTCTTTAAAAGGGATATTCAAAACTGCTAAGGAACAGCTTTGCAATTTCAAACATCTTCTACGACGTACTTACTCCATTATCATATCACTCATCAGTCAATTATCACATCGCTATATCACTCATGGATTATTATATCGCTTATCGTATCACTTATCATATCACTCATGGATTCATAGTTTTTGCATGTCATAGCAGGTTATTAGAAAAAGCAAAAGCAACAGTTCATTGTTCTGGATCTCACTAATAGTTGATTTTTGCATTGAACAAGATTTAATTAATTACTCTCGTCATTCGTGGCGATGATTTTTGATTTCCCCAAATCTAACTGCGAATGGTGATAACAACGATTAGTTTATCACTTTTAATTTTTTGTTTAAATATAGAAATTCGAACAGGGTCGTTATTATGATGCAAACATTATATATTGTGTCCCCTTTCTTAACCTTGTAGTTTTTTGTTTCTTTAGCGAACTTCGTTGTGACCCTAAGCTATTTCTTAGTAGTAGAATCCACTGAATTCCTTGTTCGTTAGAAGAGCATAAAAAATAAAAGATTTTGGAAATTCTGGATGGAGCCACACAAACTATTCCATCTATGTGCATTTGTTTTTGTGACCTTATGATAATGAAAATTTTTTGTCGCATTATTGATAGAGACAGTAAACGGTACATGAGATGTAGATGATAGATTATGGACCCAATTTTGTGCCAAAGAATTGTAAAATTGCATAATATATATATTTGTATTCGATATTAAGATAAGTACATTAATTTGTTTCATAGAATGGAAAAGAGACATAAAGAGAAGATCGTCGTGAAAAAATTGACAACTTTGTGTCCTTTATTTATTTTATATTCTTTTCATTTAAAGTTATTTAAGATATATGAACGTTCGATATTCCTTTCATTCACAAATAATTTAACGTTTTTAGCTAACATCACTTAATAATATTTTTATCTTAATTTCTGCAATGATAAAGGGATGAATATTATTTTCCGATCATTTCAGCATATAAAGGAAAATTTGAAAAAGTGTTATGAAACTTTTTGCGCAAAACTGCATTTGTATATCTTATTGTATTTTACGGATGAAAAGGATTATGAGATCAGGATAGTAGTATCTAATAATCAGGAAGATTGTTTTCTAGGTTAAACTTATTGGGCGATAAAAAGAAAAATTCAATAAATGTTTTACAATAGTGCATTGTTGAACTCCTGAATTGTAATCTTTTTTATTTTTTTTGATTAAATGATTGAAGCCTCCGTCTATGATGTAAAGAAAATATACTGCAGATAGGAGGATGTACAGAGGAAGGAAGGAACAATTATCAAAGACGGATGGATTGCTTCCTTCTCAGTTACTCTCAAATTATAAAAATTCAAAAATCTTATTGGATCTGTTTGTCCTTCAAAGGAATTAATTAATCCATTCAAGTTTCAAACTTTAACAGAAAAACAGAAGAAAACTCATAGAATTTCGAACTTATTACCAAAAATGAATGCAAAAATTTTGATCTTGAAATTAATGATTTTTGCAGATAAATTCTTCGATCATTTTTCTTACTGAATACATAAATGATCTATTTGTACAATCTATCCTTTTCTCCTAAACAGAAACTTTGGTTCTCTTTATATTCAAAATTGGCTAACGCCAATAGAACTGTCTTTTCATTTGGTCCACCACTGCTCACAAAAAAAAAAAAAAGAAAAAAAAAAACAGGAGGCAATTGTTTATTTAAAATTAACGAGAGAATGTTAAACCATCGTATTTATTCTAGTTATTGGTAAGCTCCCAATGAAAGTGCTTACTACTTTACAGTCAACGATCTATTCCGTTTAAGGGCTCTGAAGCAAATGTTCGTCTTAGCTCGACATTACTCAATTCTTACAATGAGCTATTCTGGCTGGATTTATGTTGTTTAAGTTAAACTGCTAAAATGGACAAGAGGAATAGAAGTGCGAAATATGAAACTGTAGAGTGAAGACGCTAGTCTGCACCGTTGCTTCTCGAAATATCGGTCCTCCTACTTTGTCGGATGTCCACTCTAGAAGTAGCAGCAGCTTACTAAGAAGCAGCAGAAGCTGAATTATCAAAAACATATCAGTAGCAAACACAACGCTCTATATGATGAATTAAACATTTTAGCTAGCAAATTCAAAAGAAATTAGACGAATCAAACAAATATTACTGCTGATGTGATCGGTTGTGATTAGCATGAATTATTGGTTGTTTGGACCGAGATTCGAGATTTCATCGAGAGTTAGTTAAGTAGGTGGGAGTAAAAAAGTGAAAAGAAATGGGGGAGAAAAGAAAAAAGATATGAAAAAGCAGAGAGGGATGAGAATGTTGAAGACTTATCAGCAAGGTTACACAAGCCGCATCCAGTGGACAGCATGCTTTTTATCAGCTCTTCTCGTTATCTTTTTCATCATATTATTATTCTTGTCATTAAAAGAACTGGCTTACCCTTTAGTCTTAAGATATCATAATTGGTAATTGATAGTAATGGTAAAATTATTGCTACTGGCAATATCAGTGGTGAAACTGCTTATGCTTAAGAACTTGTCACATTAATCAGTAGTAATGGTAGAATGTTGAAATGCCTAGCAGCTTCTCATTACCCTACTTAATAACATCTACTTAATATATTTACTTAATGACATCTACTTAATATATCACACTTAAGATATCATATCATTTTCTTTAACATAAACTAATACATCTTAAAATATCATTTTTATCATCTACTTCATATTTTATCTCTGTATTCTATGCGACGTTAACGATCAATATATCATCATGTGATAGCATATGGACATAGAAATAATTGTCCTCATTATCGGTGAATTATGACTTTACGTAATTTCGATGGAGATAATGAATACCTAATATAGCCTCGCCACAATCTTTCATTCTTTAACCTTTCTCTTTTATCAGGTTGGCCAGATTGTATCTATTGGCTTGTGCTGCTGCTTTTATCAGAGTTTCACAACTTCTGCTTCTAATTAATTCTTACTTCATTCTATATAACCCCCCTCCCCTCCCCCTCCCCTTCCCACCACTACCACCACCACTTCATCTTCTAAGCGTAATCATTGTTGATATGCTTTTGCTACATCCATTCCTCCTTCATATACTTTATTATGACTCATTTGTCATTACCTGAAATTGCAACTGTTACTGCACAAATGCCATGAACAATAATATTTATCATTTAGCTTTACCCCATGCGGTAATGGAAAGGCAAATTGTGCAAGAGTTATTGCTGACTAATGGGTTGGTCTATCTTAATAAATAAAGGTTATAGTAGAAAAAAGACTAGTAAATGTTTTTGCATTAGTACAATTGTAAAAAGTAACTATTTCACTGGCGCTAATGTTACCTTGTCGTCTTGATAACACTGGCGCTAATGTTACCTTGTCGTCTTGATAACACTGGCGCTAATGTTACCTTGTCGTCTTGATAATACTGGCGCTAATGTTACCTTGTCGTCTTTGATAATACTGGCGCTAATGTTACCTTGTCGTCTTGATAATACTGGCGCTAATGTTACCTTGTCGTCTTGATAA
>NW_018108190.1:173602-178742 GCF_000183805.2 Loa loa | reverse complement strand
ACCTTGTCGTCTTGATAACACTGGCGCTAATGTTACCTTGTCGTCTTGATAACACTGGCGCTAATGTTACCTTGTCGTCTTGATAATACTGGCGCTAATGTTACCTTGTCGTCTTGATAATACTGGCGCTAATGTTACCTTGTCGTCTTGATAATACTGGCGCTAATGTTACCTTGTCGTCTTGATAATACTGGCGCTAATGTTAACTTGTCGTCTTGATAATATCAGCGATTTTGTTCAAGTTCATTTTGAGATATTGGACAAATCATAAATTACATCATGGATGGTGAAGTTTAATGATTTCCATTTAGTTTGTTTATTTTTAAATTTGATTCTCAATGCTGTTTAACTTTCTTCAGGAAAGAAGTCCTATAATATATGAGCCATCGATACGTAAGAGTGTATATTCATTCATCTTAGTAGCTGCCGAGCTTAATCGTTGTATTGACTCTAACTAATTCTCTGTTGTCAACTGCGGTGATTGTTATGGAGAAAAATGACAATTGCTGCTTTTACCTAAAATGGGATTTTCAATTTATAGCTGAAGAAATGAAATTTAGTTAAAGCTGTAAATCTCAACATTGAATTGCTAGTATTGCAGAGCTGAAAATAAGCAATTAGACAGGAATTTCTGTCATTTGCACTTCCTGTCCATTGGGAGAACTTGAAAATGTCGTCAATCTCAAAAGGAATTTCCGAAAGTGAAGTTCTGGATGATGGTAATCAACTGAATTATTCTCCACATAATCTATACGACAAAAAAATAACGATGATCCGAAGCTGTTCTGAGATGACGCCACGAGTAGATTATTATTCTTCCTGGCCGAGTCAGTTGGCACATTCTAGGTCAGGTGCTTCAAATGAAATGCCTCTTATTGGAGCATGTCGTTATTGTGATCGGGAGTGTCGCTGTTTTTGCTGTCCATGCTGCGATCACTTTGTCATCATTTATGCACCGGTCTGTTCTAAACCTTTCTAGAATAAAAAAAAGAAAACATTTTGCATTCGAACCTTGGAGTCTTTATCTTTCATATCTCTATTCAGATTTTGTTTTCTGGAAGCATCATTTTTTATTTTTTATGTTCTGATATCATTTTATTATTTTATCTATCATTTAAACACTCTTTTTTTGAAGTTGTGAATTGCCCGTGACCTCTTTTATTGTCTTTTTAAGCTAAGGTTATTTGAAGGCACATCAAGATCCATCATTATAAAAATTGCATTAAAATTTAAAAATTTCGTTTCAGCAGAAGAATAAAATATGATGTTTCTTATTACCAAGTGCTTTGTTGAGCTCTTTATTAAATAGAGTTGACACCGCCAGGTCGCATGAGGTTGAATGAAAACATAATTTAATTAAACGGACCAGAATTATATTTGCATTTTTATAAGATTAAGATCGAAGTTTATTGTAAAAGACTTAAGGTATCCATAAAAGAAGTGAATGCAATTTCAAATGGTTTAATTAAGTAAAAGAAAGTTTTTTCCTGATGATTTCATGTCATTGCAATTAAGCAACATCATCCTATTTTTGTTTCATTTTTTTAATTCCAAATGCTGCAAAGATCGACGTGTGATTCTTTTTTGTTCGTCGAAGTTTTCCTTAAAGAAAGATAAGTTTTATGAAATAATGCTTTCTCGAGCTTACAATCACGAATGTGAAGTAATGCGCGGAACTTTTTTCACTCGAAGATTTTTAAAAATCTTTTACAAAAAAAAAATTTCAAGTATTAACACGGCACAGCAATTATAAATGCCGAAGAAGTGAATCCATTGATTGATATTTTAATGAATTTTTGAAGATCACTTGAGTTGGTGATCAGAATTGGATTTAAGACTTCCATGTTTAAAAACACAATCTTAAATTGAAGTTTAATATATTCCAATCTAATCTCCCTGTTGCTGTCTTGTATTTTATTTTTTATTCTGACTACGATATAACCTTCCTACGTTCGTTGTAGATGTCAGTTGTCATTTAATAATGGATGATCCAGCCTAAGACATAGTATTTTACATTTCAGCAGGTAGATTGAAGATTTATCTAAGCGAAGTGTATTTTAATTAATTTGCCGGAAACGTATGAATTTTAAATCACGAATTGCTTCACCTAAACTTATTATTCTGAAGTTTTTTTATAGCTATAATTCATTTTCTTTCAGCTTTTAAGATAATCTTCTAATGATAAAAGTTATGATAAGTTCAGTAGGAAGTATTCAAGTAGAGATTGTCTTTATCTTCCATTGACTACTGTATTCACTGTTAATCATTATACTCCTCCATATGTAATTGATTAAAGAAGAATTTGCACCTCATTCTCTATTCATTAGAAAGTATTGAAAAAATGAAATAAGATGGAAGTGACATACCGAGCTCTGTTTAAAACTGAATTTCATGTAAGAGAGAAATTGCTGAAATAAGTGAAAAAGAAGCAAAGCTGAAGTTTTAAAATCCTTCAATTTTTAAAGGACGAAATAAACTGAAATGATATCATCGCAACAAATCCAAAAAAATCGAAAAGAATTAAAACTTGATGGAAGGAAGGAAAGAAGTTATCCTTACACTTTTTTAAATGAATATATCTTTTTTTTTTCACTTCATCTTCTCTTTTCCTGTCACTACTCTATGCTCTTAATTTGTCCCTTTATTGCATTTGAAACGTTGAAATCTTTGGACAAACTCATTAATCGTAGTTTGCTTGGTAATCTAACGAATTAGTTTTAAATCGCTCAGATGACCATCAGAGTTACAAGATTTTCTCTAATTTCTCGCAGCATCCCTCTTGCATCTTGCATATTACGGCATTTCTCCTGCATCTTGCATATTACGGTCTATTTGCAATACTTCTTGTTAACTTGCTAGAATTTCATCCTTACATTGTTATCATGCCTTAAAGCTAAATATCTTTTCCTATCGTTGCATTTGTATAACAAGTATTTGATGATTTTGGCCATTTTTGCCATTTAACTAATCAGTTGGGGCTAAACGTGGAATTGGAGCTTTTTATGCCAACGGCCATAATTTTTTGTTACTTCCAAATAAAGTTTATTGAATATTTTGAAAAGAACGTGGGAGGGAAGATACTTCAATCTTTTTAAAAGCTTTTGCTAAATGCTTGTTTTTCAAGTTCAAAACTTTGAATTTTTCAAAGTCCAAAAATTCGTCTTTCAAGCACTTTCTGTTTTTTTGTCTTGGCGAAATAAATTTCGAAAATTCTATTTTCCATTTGTCAAAATTCAATTTGTCTGTTACAATGCAAAATATTCATTCAGATTTTTCGATTGATAAATCAGAATCGAAAATTTAAGTTTCAGTAGACAAAACTGAGCAATGATATAATCGAAATATTGTTGGAGACAAGCATATGGCATCTAAAATCTGGACAAACGCCAGCCAGTATATCGTAAGAATAAGTGATGAATCCGAAAAATAAACGCATTAATTCCATTTAATAGAAAGATGTTTATTGAAGGAATCAATGCTACTATGTAAGGGTATTAGGGCTGAGATATGAATTCATTGTTTCTTAGCTAGTCAGGAAGAAAAAAAGAAGTTGAAGTAGCATAAAGGAAATGATGCTAACAAGAATAATTCAAGACATTGGAAGTGATTACGTCAGAATCTATCCTTAGTCATTAATCATTAATCAGTTGTCATCCAATAGTTTTGCATTTTAAACTCTCCTCAATAGCCATGTCATTTTCCTTCCTTTCCCTTCGCTGAAATAACGATTCAAAATTTGAAGAATTCTCAAAGTTATAGTCATTTGCATTCACAAGATGAAAGCGAAAAAAAAAAGGAAAATATTTGTTGTTGTTGCTCCTTCTTCTCTTCTAGACTGTATTTTCATACAAAAAATTTGCGCCATAGAAAGCATCAGTAGGTACTTGGACCCGTTAAGATGAGGAAGGATTAGTTAAACGTATTATGCAATAAGAGCAATAAACATAATTGTCTTATCTGAGTTCTAGGCCAATTTTTATATTTATATTTTTTTTTTATTTATTTATATTTTGAAAAAAAAATTTTCATAGTGGCTAATTTCGTGAAACATCTCTTTTCTTGAAACTAAAACTCGTCAGGCTTTCGAAATTTATAAAATTTCCGACTTTTGGTTCTTTAATTTTGGTTAAGTCATTCAATTTCCATTATGCACGTATAAATAATACCGCTTACTAAAGAAGGATTTCTCGGAAAAAGTACCTGTATATGGCGCGGCAAAAAATTACATTTCTTTTCGGGTACTTGTTGCCGTCGATCAAAGAACGTTTTATTTTCGTCATCCATTACTCACAATAGTTTACCTAATCATAAACTCGATATTATATCGTCAGATATTCACTGCAAAGGCTTATTTGCTTACTTGTTGCTATAGTCTAATTAATTTTGTTTGATAATACAATTTACTTACATGCACCGAAGTGGTTTTTTTGTTTACATCTTACCAGAAACTTACAGACCAGCTTGCAGATTGTTTGCGTTTTACCTGCTTGACAAGAGAATTAGAAAATTAGCCCTTATGCAGCGTAATGAAGGAGTCGATATCATCAAAACATCGCAGAAAACGCCTTGTCAGGCTTGTATATCCTGGAACAAACTTCCTTGCCAGGCTTATATATCCTGAAACAAAGTCATCACTTTTTTTCAAGCAGTCACTTATGTGAATCTATGAGAAACCAAAAGCGCAAATAGTAATTCATCTCATTTTTTATTTTTTGCCTTCAATTCTTTGGCCCATTTTCGACATTTTGGATTAATTAATAGCAAAGTTTTGGTACGAACATTTCGTTACGCAATTGGCATTAAATGAAACAGTCTTGAAAAGTTATGAATGAGATGCTGGAGAATCAAGCTAAAGCGCAATATGTACCACAGATGTGTCCGTTCGTCTACATTTGTCTCCGATGCGAACAGACATTTATTTGAAATATACTTCTGTTTGAAATCATTCAAATTGCCTTCAAAGTGACATTATTTTCTCTCATGATTTACTGTTCCTCTTCTCTTCTTCGTAAAGACTTTAAAATAATTAGAAAAAGTAACGAAAATTTAAACGGAAGTTAGTGAGTTAAAAGAGAGCCAAAAACCATATATATATATGTATATATATATATATATATATATACAATACTACTCTACTTCT